>NW_007252945.1:644778-720845 GCF_000164805.1 Carlito syrichta
AGGTCTTGTTGCCCAGGCGGGTCTCGAACCCACGGGCTCAGGCAATCCACTCACCTCAGCCTCCCAAAAGCGTGGGATTACAGGCTGAGCCACCGAGCCCGGCCAGAATTTTTTTTATTAAAAAATATATTTATTTTTACACGTTTAAACTTCTCTCGCCTTCAAAGTACTTTCTGTTTGATGCAATACACCTATCGATATGCTTTCTGCGCTGTTCAAAACAGTTGTTTGTTTTTGAGTTGGAGTCTCTCTCTGCCACCCAGACTGGAGCGCAGTGGCCGCTCCCAGCCACCGCAGCCTCGACCTGCTGGGCTCTGGCGATCCTTCCGCCTCAGCCTTCCAAGTAGCCGGAACTACAGGCGCACACAACCACGCCTGGCTGATTTTTGATTTATTGTAGAGATGAGGTCTCGCCAAGTTGCCCAAGCAGGTCTCGAACCCGCGGGCTCAGGCAATCCACTCACCTCCGCCTCCCAAAGGCGTAGGATTACAGGCTGAGCCACCGAGCCCGGCTTCAAAACAGTGTTTGATCCTGTCCACTTGGATGCCTTTCGTGCTTCTGTCATTTTTTGTTCTGCCTCTTCCACGTCGGCAAAACATTTCCCTTCGATGACTTTCTTCATTCAAGAAAGCAAAATAAAAGTCGCTCAAGGTGAGAGCAGGTCAAGAGGAGGGTGGAGCACGGGCGTCATGCCATCTGGGGTCAACAGTTGCTGAATACACAGCGTGATGTGGGCAGATGTATATGGGCGGTGATGGAAGAACCAGTCACCACTTTGCCACAACTCAGGGCGTTTCTTCCTCAACAGAGCTTCTCACAACAGCACTAGCTGGTACACGGATGCTGCTGGGTTCCCAGAAAACTTCCCCAGCAGGGAAAGCCTGTACCATCAGGGGCCCACTCTCCAAAAGATAATTCTGGATCACCCCTCGTATGTGTCTCCACAGCTACAGGATGGGCATGCCTGTGCTGGGGAGACCCACCCCTTCTTCCAGGTTTGCCACTGAAGGATGAAATGGTCTCATTTCCACCCACTTTGGACATGGGTGCATGTCCGCCTCGACCTGGGTCTGGTTTTGCAAGCTACTATACTCAATGGTCTGCCGCTTAGGGCTCACTCTGCTCAGTCAGTGAGGGTAGTCATCTGCACGATCACGGTTTCTCAAGGACACAGAGGAAAAGCAGTGCATTACCCACTCAAGACACTGTTCTGCATCTAAAAGACTGTAGCCACCCATATACGATGAGATTCTTAGGCACTTAAAGTTGCATTAAGAAAAAACAATCCAAAAATGCACTCAGAAACTCTTGTCATCTGAATGCTACAGATATGCAAGGATATTTATAGCCACAACTACTAAAGTATGGGCTGGAATGCATGATAGCCGCGCTCAGTGTGTGCTTGTCCCGTGGAATGCAAGGCCCCTTAAGAAGTCAGGGGTTCGCAGACCTCACCAGGCATGTGCCCGTGGAAAGTAGTGCTGCCCTTGCTGTGACCTTCACATACTGTCAATGTTGGTTTCCCTGTGTGGATGTCTAAGATGACTAGCTGACAGTGAGAGCCTAAGGAAATCTAAAATTAAAACAATGAACTATTTATGTTCCGGCTCATACTGATAGCTGACTGAAGAGAGAGCAAAGAGCCAGAGCCTCCGGTTTTCACAAAAGGAAGAAATATCAGTTAAAAAAACAAAAACAAAGATACTCCCTTTAAATAGAAGTTTCCCTACCTTTACCATAATTAGAACAATTGTGATGTGGTATTCTTTTGCAACTTCATATAAGACAGGGAAATTTCTCTCTTTTTTTTTTTCCTTTTCTTCTTCTTTTTTTAATGCATGGAGAATTCCCAAAACATTTCAAAACAGAGCAACAACTTACATTGCATTTGTGCAGGATCAATATCACTACAGTTTATTTTTCCATCTGTCACTGTCCACACAATTATTTCAGAATATTTCCCATCAGGGTCAAAACAGAGGTTCTATTTTGTGCTCTCCACAACTCTGGAAGATTTTCATCACTCCAAAGACATAAGAGAAATGTATGGTCTACTAGAATTTTAAACAGCTCAAGCCCTAGCATTGCACAGACAGACAAGTCTTTCAGAAGGCAACAGATTTATCTGATAGCAAACTATGGCATATTCCCAGCTCCCTAAGGGCTGTTTGTCATAGGATCCTATCTCATGCCTTTGTTCTCTGATTTAGCCATTGGTGGCAGTAATGCCAGTGGGGACAGAATAAACCCAGCAGAGGGGAAGGCCCTCTGTCATCCCTGGATCCTTCCTACCCTCACCCCCTACTCCCTGCCACACGCACCAACCCATGCCCAGCTGAACCCTGCTCTTAGCAAACTGACCGAGTCCCCTCCAGGTGGGGCCTCGTCCTCCCATGGGCATTTATACTTTCATTAAAAGTACCACAAATCAAGACAGAGAAACCACAAGCAAGTAGAGATTTGGTGACACTTCGGATGCCATGCAAGTAGCAAGTACTCAACAGTATCTGCTGATATCTAGACTAGGTTCCTCAGAAGTGGTCATGGAAGATCAGAGACATTAAGTCACTTGGTGAAAGTTGCCTGTGTCATTTTTTTGGACAAACTGAAATATAAATCCAAATCTTTTGATACCTGGTCAATACCAGATTATCTATGATCCCATAGACAAACCATCCTGCACACCTTCTAGAACCCTGCCACGCAAAGGTAGCACGAGGGCCAGCAGCAACAGCATTACCTGGAAGCTTGTGAGAAATGCAGGTTCTCAGGCCGCCTACACCTTCCTGAAGCAGAAGTGGCATTTTAACTAACTTGCCAAATGGTTCAGGCAAATTTTGAAGTTTGAGAAGTATCACCCAGGAGGAGCTTCGAAAGACTATCAGCTCTTATCATTTAAATATTCACTCATTTATTCATCGGTTCACTCTGCAAACATTTACAGTAAGCCCTCTATGTGCAAGATACTGCAGGTATGAATACAATATAATTCCTGCACCACGGAATACAGTCTAGTGGCATAGCTGTACTGCCCAAAACTTGAAGCAAGACACCAGGATGATACTCAAAGGACAGGAAAGAAGGGGGCATTCGTACACCTCTGCAAGCCGCCTGTGTACAAAAATGTCATCAGCTAGTGAACACTCTCAGGATCACAGACAGGCCTGGAGTCAGACCAGCCTTTGCCTAGGGGTGGGACTTCAGGCAAATTGCTTTCTCTTGATGAGTCCCACCTGAAAAAACAGTACTCATATATTCATTCAAAAGTATTTGTGGAGCACCCATGAGCTTCAGAAACAATCAGCTTCTGCCTACCTTTTTAAGTTTCTTTGTAACTTAATCCCTTTTATTCCGTCTTTCAGCAAATATTTGAGTGACACTATCTGCTGGGGATCGCTTCAGTGCTGGGAATACATCGGTGACACCATCAATGAGGCCCTGGGAGCCTGCCGTAAGGGCCACGCCAAGAACTGAGACAGAGCAGGGAGATCTGGCCTCATGGAGTGCTGGGTGGCTGCTTCCAGCCAGATGGTCTGGGAGGCCTTTCAGAGGGGAGGATTTAACATCACACCAAAATGGCAAAAAGATAGAGCCACATAAAACTAAGGAGAAACCATATCAGGATGAGGGAACCAACCCTGAAGGTGTAAACAAGCTTGGTGCATCCAGGCATTTAAGGAAGGTTCTGGCATGTGAAGAAGAGAGGGAGAAGGCTCAGGTGAGACCTCACACACGGAAGGGCCAGCCTCATGGGGGTGAGTGACCAAGGTAACCTTCTGGATTATTTCTTAGGTGACCAGAAGAATGTTAAGCAAGGATCTGATTCTTAAATTCTCTTATTGTGATATGTAGCATTGAGTAAGCTGCTATGGACTGAATTGTGTCCCCTCGAAACTCATATGTTAAAGCCCTAACCCCCCAGTGTTTCAGAATGGGACTATATTTGGAGATGGGTCTTTAAGGAGGTGATTAAATTGAAATGAGGTCTTGAGGGTGAGCCCTAATCCAATCTGACTGGCGTCCTTATAAGAAAAGGAGATTAGGAGACAGACACACAGAGAGAGAGCACAGTGTGAAGACAGGGACAAGACTGCCATCTGCAAGCCATGGAGACAGGCCTCAGGAGAAACCAACTGTGCCGACACTTTGATCCTGGCCTTCTATCCTCAAGAGCTGTGAGAAAATAAATCTCTGCGGTTCAAGCCACTCAGCCCTGGTACTTTGCTGTAGTGGCCCTAGCAAGCCAGTGAAAAACTTTTTTAAATGATCTTTATGATGACACAAGGAAAGAGCAAATTCTCCTGTACTTCTCTAGTTGGTGAATGTTTTTACAAATGCCGGCCTAACCTTCATAACTCTCTCCAAATCTTAAATTAGCTGTAAGTCCTTCATATAGTGATCTAAACTCCAGTTCTGCCTGATTCCAAGGGTCCTTTTCTGACAGCTCCTAATCACAGAAGAATGCCTGGGTTTCCCTCTCAAGTTATCCCACCTGAGTTTCCCCCAGCTTAAAAAAAAAATCATGCTTTACCTCCTGGTTTCAGTTAAAATTCTCCATCATGTTAGTTATTCTATTGCCTTAAATTCCAGGAGGCACTGTTTTTCTCACTCACTTTCAACACATAAAAAAATCGAGATGCAATCTGGAATGAAAGTGAACACACAGTGCTGGTGTGCACCCCCTTGGCGCTCTTGTCAAATCCAGGACGCATTTTACAATCACTAGAATTATAGAAGGATACTTTTCTGTTTCTTTCGAAAAGGTCAATGAAAAGCCAAGACAGTGGTTCTTTTTCCTTTTCAAATTCTGGCAGCAATGTACAAGTGGCATGGATTATGGAAAACGTACAGATCTCAGTTCAGAAGGCCAGGGTTCGAATCCTGGCACTGCACCTCCCAGGGCAGGACTGGACGGGAGCAGATGATGTCTTCACCACTACCCTGGAACCTGGGCCCCTCCACGGCTCCGCTGTATTATCTGCAACCTCCACCCCTTGGTTATCAAGCTCTGTGAGCTCTTCTCTTCCCGAATGTGTCCTCCACCTCTCTGCCCTAACAGTGACCTGGCCATCTCTCAAGGGTCCATGCCTCCTGCAGCCTACTCAAGTGCAGGCCACTCACTCCCCACCCCCACCTAAGCGGTCAATGTCTTCCCGGGTCCCTAATGTGCCTCTACCTTCATGTAAAAAAAAAAAACAAAAAAAAAAAAACCCTGCTGCTCCTTTGAGGCTCAAGGCTCAGCTTCACCCCGACTGCCCTTCTTGGTGCTGTCACCCAGGACAGTGCCCTTCTCTGGAGACTTAGATCCTGTATCACCATCCTCCTCCCTCCCCCAAGCCTTCTCGTCCTTGAATCAACAGGCCAACACCCTGGCTCCCTCCCAGTGATCTTCACTTCACCTCCTTCCTAACAGAGCTTCCCAGCCACCCCGGGTCACATACCCCAGTAGTTGTCCCTGTTCCATGGCCGCATCGGCCACCTGTCCCTCAGCCTGTCACTGTCTCCTCTTCATCAGCCGTCTGCGAGATATCACGGTCCATCACTTCACCCACCTTCCTGCCACTCTCTTCAGCCTCTCAACCTAATTGCCTCTCTCCCATACCTGCCTGGAAAACCCCAGCCTGGCATGCCCATGATGCCATGCTCTCTCTCTAAAGGAAGTTGGCAAACACAGCTGGAGAAAATGGCATGGTCTTGGACACGGTACCCAGAAACGAAATCATTGGGCCAAATCCCAGAGGGGCCCGACACGCCAGGTCTCTCCCATCTCTAAAGCATCATTGGAGAACTTCTGCACACTCCTTAACCCTGTCTCGTCCCCAACCTTCCGCCCACCTACTCACTCACGTACTCGTCAAAAGTGTTTGTAGAGCGCCCATGCCAAGCCTAGTCCAGAGCTGGCACCAGAATGCTGCTCGGTCACTCATCGCCTGTCTGCTAGCTCTTCAACCTCTCCACTGGCTCTCTCCATCAGTATCCAAAGGTAACCCATCTGCACAGGGAGGACAGCAAGGAGGGGGAGGAGGAAGGGAAAAGGGAGGAGAAGGAAGGAAATAAGGAAGGAAGGAAGGATGGATTTCTCACTCCACTCCCTCTGCCCAATTCTTTCTCCCCCCTCACAATAAACTTGTGGTATGAAGCCGGGCTCGGTGGCTCAACCTGTAATCCCGTACCTTGGGAGGCTGAGGTGAGTGGATTGCCTGAGCCAGCGAGTTCAAGACCCGCCTGGGCAACTTGGTGAGACCTCATCTCTACAATAAATCAAAAAATCAGCCGGGCGTGGTAGCGCATGCCTGCAATTCCGGCTACTCGGAAGGCTGAGGCGGAAGGATCGCCGGAGCCCAGCAGGTTGAGGCTGCGGTGGCCGGGAGCGGCCACTGCACTCCAGTCTGGGTGACAGAGTGAGACTCCAACTCAAAAAATAAAATAAAATAAAAATAAATTTGCAGTATGAGTTTTTCTACACACCACCTTCACTCAATGAGCTTGATTCCATGCTTGTGATATTGCAATATATTCTGAAATATGTATTTGGTGCTTGTCCCCAGTTCCTGGCACAGAGCTCCGACAGGGTGAGAGGACAGTCTTTCGTTGTTCACAAGTCCCTTTAAAGCATGCCTGAGTTTGAGCTGATGAGATGACCCTTTGTAGGTCCCTAGATAGCTCCGGGATGGGGGCTGGTGGCCAGAGGAGCCAACCATGTGATTTGAGGGTCGGAACTTCCAGCTCCATCTCCAGCCTCCAAGAAGGGTGTGCCTAACAGGTAGCTTTTTCTCCCACACCTCCAAGGCTCGTTCTTTTTTCTGCCTCAAGTGGGCTTTCCAGTTTTTTTCTCCATTTTTACTTTTATATCTCCTGAGTCACAGCTTAGACTTCCTCTCTTCCAGAAATGTTTCCCTGACACTTCATATTTCCCCATCAGAACACGTAACCGCTGCAAGGCAATCATCTGCTTTCTGGTGGGTCTCCCAGTAGCCTCCTACATTTCTGGGAGCCAGGACTATGCTGTCACTCTCAGCACACGTCAGCTGCACAGTCCGGCAGAGAGTGGTTCACGATAACAATCAGTGGAGTGCAAGGACGGACTTAAATGACACATGAGCCTCAGGACCCTCCACTTTCATGGGTCTCCTCCAAAGCCCTGGACCCAACTTCAATTCATAATTTGGTGCACTTTTTCTTTAAACAAAACCCACTTCCAAATTGTATACGCCCCAGGGCTCACAACACCTGGACCTTTCACTGGTTACATGAATGAACAAAACAGAAACTGAGGCTCATAGAAGTTAAAAACCTGCCCTATTTCATGTCACTCTGAAGCTGCACAGTGAGGATTTGGATTCACATGTGTCTGACACGGCTCATATGTTGTCCAGTGGACGTAACAAGCAAGTCAGCTTATCACCCCTGGCTCAGTTTCCTCGATTAGGAAGGAGAATATTTGCTTCACAGGCTTTCATAAGGAATAATCGAAATAATATCTCTTCAATAGGACACAGAAGTTGGTAAATGAGAAATTCTGAAACATAGGACCGTCGGATGAATAATACTCTGAAGTGCCAGACACCACGAGCTCCACTCAGTCCTCAAATTCAATACCCACTGAGATGAAGTTTCAGCTCAACAAATCTTTACTAAGTGCCATTTCATACAAGGAATACAGACACCAAAGAGAGGAGACGAACTGAACTCAAAAAGCTGGCACAGAGGCCGAGGAACCAGATATTTAAACAAATAGCTATAAAATATGCAGAAGTATTAAATATCTTATTTAATATTTTGCTCTTTTTTCCTTTCTCTAAGGAATTGTCTCTTACTCTCTGGTCTGAGGTTAGTCAATTAACAGCTCTACTCAGCCACAGAGCTGCCTTCGGCTACAACTTGTGTGGTTTTTAAGGAGACAAAGTTAAAGCTGTGAAATGAACAAAAACCAAATAAGGTTTTCTGGTGTCACCATAAACACCCTCTAGGGGGGGCAGCAGTCCCTTGAAAAGAAGCCAAATATAGCTTTGCCAACATCATGAGTTAAGTAGTTAGGGAGAAGATATTCAACAGGCAACTCCTTCTTTGATACTAAGCATTTGCTCGTTTGCAAAACTTACACCAGCGTGACACACGGAGTAACTTTGTGTGGTCAGCTGGATAATGAGTACAGCCCAGACCGGAGGCCAAGAAAAGTATCTACCAGCCACTCTGCAGTTCCTTGAGGGTGACTTGCAATGCTGTGGAAAGGCAGGGTCTATAGCCCCAGTTCATGCCAGGCTCTGCCTTCGTAGGTACACAGACTTGAGTAGAATAACATGAAGCCTGCACTTAGTCAAAAATAATAATAGTAGACAATGCAACAACAGAGATACAGGGTGAGTAACCCATATCCTAAATGCTTGGGACCAAAAGTGTTTTGGATCTGGGGTATTTTTAGATTTTTAGAATATTTGCATTATACTTACTAGTAGAACAACCCTAATCTAAAATCTGAAATCTTCCAACAGACATTTCCTTTGAGCATCATGTTGGTGTTCAAGAAGTTTCAGATTCTGGAGAATTCTCGGATCTCAGACTTTCAGATTAGAGATGCTCCACCTGTAATAATAACATCAACCTCATAGAGAGGATTAATGAAACAAAACAGTTAATGAAGGTGAATGTGGTAACTGAGCTATAAATTTTAAATCTTTTAAAATGCTTTTGTTGTTTAAAATGTTGATGCTGGCGTGGATGAGGAGAAGAGGGAACACTTATACACTGCTGGTGCAAGTGTATTTTTATTTATTTATTTTTTAGTTGGAGTCTTACTCTGTTACCCAAGCTGGAATGCAGTGGCATGCTCACGGCCACCACAGCCTCCACTTGCTAGGCTCAAGTGATCCTTCCCCCTCTGCCTTCCAAGTAGCTGGAACTACAGGTACGTGCCTCCACGCCCGGCTAGTTTTTTTATTTCTTGTAGACATGAGGTTTCGCCATGTTTTCCAGGCTGGCCTCAAACCCCTGGGCTCAGGCAATCCTCTCGTTTCCACCTCCCAAAGGGCTGGGATTACTGATATGAGCCACTATGCCCAACTGGGAGTGTAAATTAGTACAATCTCTATAGAAAGCAGTATGGAGACTACTCAAAGAACTAAAAGTAGATCTGCCATTTGATCCAGCAATCCCCCTACTAGGCATCTACCCCCAAAAAGCAGAGGTCGTTATATAACAAAGACACCTGCAAAGTGTTCATTGCAGCACAATTCACAATTGCAAAGATGTGGAATCAACTTAAATGCTCATCAACCAGTCAGTGGATAATGAAGATTTGGTATATATACACCATGGGATACCACACAGTCATAAAAGCAGAATGAAATCATGCCCTTTGCAGCAAAATGAATGGAACTGGAGATCATCACCCTAAGTAAACTGACTCAGAAACAGAAAACCAAACACCGCATGTTCTCACTCATACTTGGGAGCTAAATGGTCACAAAGATGGAAATAATAGACACTGGGGACACCGGGAAGCAGGGGAAGGGAGAGCAGGGTTAGGGTTCAGAAACTACCTACAGGGCACAATGTTTACTCTCTGGGGGAATGGACCACCTGAGACCCATCCCCACCATTACACAATATGTCCATGTAAGGAATATGCAAGTGCAACTCCTGACTCTAAAATAGATACATAAACAAACAAATAAATCATCACTTACAGTAAAATTAACGTCTTGTTGTTATTGTTGCTATACAGTTCTGTGTGTTTTAACCTATAGATTCTTGTAACCATCACACAAACAGGATACAGAACAATTCCAACGCCCATGAAGAATTCCCTCGTGCTGTCAATTTCTAGTCAGACTCTCTCCTGCTCCCAACCCACAATTCCTTAACTTTATCCCTGGAGGTCTGTCTCTTCAAGAATGTCATATATACCTAACCCTGAATTGTACCCCACATCTTTAAAATAAAAAATTTTTTAAACTTTTTTTAAAAAGAGTATCAGATAATAGATCGCACAATACACGTAGCCTTTTGAGATTAGTTTCTTGCACTCGGTACGATGCATTTGAGATGCAGCCTGGCTGTCGTGCATATTCATAGTCGGTTCTTTTTTATTCCTGAATTGTGTTCCATTGTGTAAATGGACCACAGTTTGTGATTCCACACTCAGCGAAGGACACTGGTGACTTGTTTCTAGTTTTCGACAATTATGAATAATGCTGCTATAAACATTCATTACAGTTTTGCGGGACATAAGTTTTATTTCTATCAGATAAATATCTAGAAGTGGAATTGCTAGGCCAAATGGAAAGTCTAACATTTAACTTTATAGGAAACTGCCACTGTTTTCCACATGGCTCTACTGGTTCACATCCCCACCAGCAATATGTGAGAAATCTACTTGTTCAACATTCTCGTCAACACTTGGTAGTGTCTGTATTTTTATCTTAGCTATAATGGGTGTTAATGTTCATTATCTTTTAAAGATAGAAACATATGACATGATGTCTAATCATCTACTCTTTTAATATTATTATTATTTTGTCGGAGTCTTACTCTGTCACCCAGGATGGACTGCAGTGACACGCTCATGGCTACCACAGTCTTGACCTGCTGGGCTCAGGCAATTCTTCAGCCTCAGTCTTCCAGGTAGCTGAAACCACAGGTGCACACCACCACGTCTGGCTAATTTTTTTATTTATTGTAGAGACAAGGTCTTGTCAAGTTGCCCAGGCTGGTCTTGAATCCCTGGGCTCAGGCAATCCTCTTACTTCCACCTCCTCCCAAAGTGCTGGGATTACAGGTGTGAGCCACCACACCTGGCCAATCATCTACTTTATAAGATAAGAATGTTCAGGGATAGTGGACAACATAGAAAGCAAGCTTCTTTCTTCTTTTTTTTTTTTTTTTTTTGAGTTGGAGCCTCGCTCGGTCACCCAGACTGGAGTGCAGTGGCCGCTCCCGGCCACCGCAGCCTCGACATGCTGGGCTCCGGTGATCCTTCCGCCTCAGCCTTCCAAGTAGCTGGAATTACAGGCATGCGCTACCACACCCAGCTGCTTTTTTGATATATTGTAGAGATGAGGTCTCGCTGCCCAGGCGGGTCTCGAACCCGCAGGCTCAGTCAATCCACTCAACTCAGCCTCCCAAAGGCGCGGGATTACAGGCTGAGCCACCGAGCCCGGCTTAAAGCAAGCTTCTTTCATGGCTAGCCGCCACCTTGGGAAAATCTCGAAAACTCATGGCCCACCTCTTCCCACCTTCTCCGGCCTCATCTCCTATCATTCTCACTCTTGTACCCTTTGTCCAGCCATATCAATAAGCAAATTAACTGATATTTTCTGAGCCCTTATTATGTGCCAGGTGACCAAGCCAAGTCTGTTACGTGTATATTTCATCTGCTCACAGCCCAGGAGGTCCATATAAGTAGCAGTAGTTCTGTTTCACATGGAAGGAAACTGACACTCAGAGACATTGGGAAACTCGACCAAAGTTACACAGCTGCTAAGTGGCAGGGCTGGGATTGGATCCCTGGTCTCATCATGCCCCAAATGTGCCATGTTCCCCTGACCTCCAAGTCTCAACTCTCCTCTTGCCGAGTACAGGAATAGGCCCACCCTTCGACCACCTTAAGCCGTGGCACGTGATGTGTCTCCCCCGGGAAGCCCTCGCTGGCTCTCTGAAGGCATACGTGGCCGTCTTTATCTCTGCTTCCTCATCACCCATTGTTTATGTCTTTATATCATTGCTCACCACATGGTGCACTATTGGCCCAGCACATTTGCCTCCCCCACCAGGGACTGCAAGCCACGTGAAGCCAAAAATCACAGCTCATCACCCTTCGACTGCCCAGGGCCTATCGCCATGCCTGGTATATATGTGGTACTCAATATTTGTTGTAGGCATCAAGGGACAGCTAAGGCTTCTGAATGAGATGCTAGGCAGACGATACAAGAGTACACAGCTGCACATGAATCTGAGACATAAGCTCAGAGTCCTACAAGTGCATCTATTACAGAATGTACAAAAATTTACAAGCAAAGAAAGGGTCTTAAACTAACTTACATGTAAGTCTTGAAATAGTCTCAGATATCTATCCCTATCAGCAGCAAACATACATACAACCTGAGATATAGTACCAGATGACAGCAGGGCTCCTCACTTAACATTAACAGCTTTAGGCCAAAGGGGGGAAAATTGGAAGAATAAAGAAAGTTCTTTATTATATTTGTGCTACTGTTTTTTTTCTTTCTATTTATATAAGCACTGTGGTCTTCTTTTTCCATTTATGTGCAGCAAGACCATTAAAGGGTTTTATTCTTCTCTATCACTCTTATTGAAGAAAGATTTTTAATATTAAAAAGAATAATAATTAGCCGGGCTCGGTGGCTCACCCTGTAATCCCGTGCCTTTGAGAGGCTGAGATGAGTGGATTGCCTGAGCCCGTGGGTTCGAGACCCGCCTGGGCAGCAAGACCTCATCTCTACAATAAATCAAAAAATCAGCCGGGCGTGGTAGCGCATGCCTGTAATTCCGGCTCCTTGGAAGGCTGAGGCGGAAGGATCGCCGGAGCCCAGCAGGTCGAGGCTGCAGTGACCGGGAGCGGCCACTGCACTCCAGTCTGGGCGACCGAGTGAGACTCCAACTCAAAAAAAAAAATAATAACAATAATAATAATAATAATAATTAATTCGTTTGCTTGAAAAGCACCTTGAGGAATATGGACTGACCCTTTGCCTGTGGCAAACCTGAACACCAACCCTTCCAGGTAGGTGGGTGATTAAGCCACCAGACACAAGGAAGGCCAGGAAGGGGTAACTCTTGCACATTGTCTGCATTCCATAAATACATGTTAAAGTAATAAACTACTTTGAAAAATTAAGGCATTTGAACAGTATGAAGCATCAACAGTCAGATGCTTCATGGGCCACCAGGTCTTCTCCAGTATTCCATCAACTAAGGAATTTGAAAACTATAGAACCATGCACGGGCACTAATGAATCCCAGACTTTCTTATCTATTAGTAAATGTTTGCAAATTCTAAAGGCATGAATACAAAAGTTCAGCTTCTCTCTCATAATTCAGGGTACAGCAGCTTGGGGAGAAAAGGAGAAAATGGAGCGAGGTGTATCATACATAGAAATATATTAATATTTCAACGGTGGCAGCCCAATGTACTGTTCCCAGGCCAGAGGAAGAACGATTTTTCTCCAACATCAGCTCCCATGATCCACGTTCCCAGTGGCACACTTCAGGTTCCCAAGAATTATCTGCTTTGGTTCTAATGTAGTTTTACCCATCTATCCCTCTACAAGTTCTGAGAGGAAATCTCATTACTCTGACACACGGCCACCTCCTCACTTTCTTCCCATCGTTTCATCAAAGTTCACATATGGAAGATTAAATGCAATGGTGTTTACATACTTTAATGCAGATGATCAATTTTTCAAAGGAGGCAAAAATAAATAAATAAATACAGATTAGGAACATACCAGTGTCTTAATGTCAAATTTCTCTATCCAATGTTTTAGGGATCCCACCGTATCATGCTCCACGAAAAAAAGGAGGAAAACCCCCAGGTAATACAAGCAATGAAAAGAGAATTGCTTGAGAACTTTCATTTCAGGGCAAGCAAGAGGCCTGCTCCTGTTGGATGTAAACAGCTACACTTGGAGATAAAAAGTATCACATCTGCCCCTTGTATTTGCACACAAGGGCTTTAATACATCTCACAGTGACTGCCTGGAGCTGGTTTATGTATCTAATGGAGCCTGGCTAGACAAGATGACCTTTCTAATTGTCATTATGAGAAGCACAACGGCAAGTGACTTTGAAACATATGGTAAACTTCATTATGCTAAAATATAATAGCTTCTACTTTGGGACTCATGATGAATATTAATGTCAGAGCTCTTGAGGAAAAAAAAGTGCTCTAAATGTTATATTGCATAAAACCCTTTCAATACCAGAAAGAGTATTTGTTTATAGTCATCAGGTTTCTTCATAGATGCTAGTAAGTACTCCACTCGACAAGGCACATGCAATGAGACACTACGGAGCATTAAGGGAGAGATAATGATGACTTTTCAGCATCAGGCCAAGTGCCACTCAGGGTGAGAACAGAAAGTTTCTGGCTAGCAATACAAGTGCAAGGAGGACAGGGATATACATCTAGGAGAGGCCACGGGTCCCGACAGCTCATGCGGGGAGATGCCGGGTGGGGCTAATGATACTCCATCTGGGGCACGCAGAGACTGCTGTAAGTTTAGAGGGTCAGAGGAGCGGTCCTGATGAAGCCTGGAAGGAACATAGGGAGCAAACGTGCGGGTGGATCAGGGTATGGGGTATTCCAAAGGTGGAGAAGAGAATGTGGAAGCCATTGGAGGCAGCCAAAAGCCGTGGAAAGACGTGGCCTAAGCGGAGGGAGAATCTGATTTCCCAACAGCTGCAACAGGCAGCAAAGTGCCTTCCTGAATCCCAAATCATAGTAATTTCTTATGATTTATGATTACACATCATTAGTGGAAAGGGATCTTTGCTTTACTACCAAATGCTGCATATTATCTGTGCAGAGAAAGGCAGGAAGCTGACGCAAACCCAGTTTTTAAGGCCTGTGGCAACAGCTTCTTTTATTATTATTATTATTTTGTTTAATTTTAAAGATGTGGGGCACAATTCAGGATTAGGTACATAAGGGGTCATCGTGCATGTGAAGTTTGGGTCTCCCGTTGGTCCTCCCTTTGCCTGGTTTGGGATCAGGTACCCTTAGTGATGTCATGTGTCCCCCGTTTCCCTGTCAGTGTCCCGCGACTGCCAATCCCTGTCTTGTAGTATTATGATACATGTTCAGGATCCACTTATGAGTGAGAACACATGGTATTCAGTTCTTTGTTTCTGTGACAGACCTTTGAGTATGAGAGACTTCAAATCCATCCAAGTTGCTGCGCAGTCCATAATTGGCAATGGTTTCAAAGGTCATCTTGTCTGGCATCCTTGCAGGGCAGGGACAACCTTTCTCTATCATTTCTTTGAACTCCCTCCCGCCAGCTGAAGTTTCAAGAGCCACAAGCACCATCAAGACACTCTCCAATAGTCTATGACATAACAGTTTGCTTGTGTAAGAAAAAAAAAAAAACCTTATGGATGTGAGTTGTTTTTCTCATGAATTAATTTAAGAAAATATGAAATAATAAAGAAGAAAATGGCCAAAGACGGTGAGGTACCAAACATGGGGTGCATCATGAAGAAAAATAAGGAAGAAAAATAAGGGTAGGGTACTGCACACTTCTCTCAGCTTCTGTATTTTAACGGTAGAGAAAATGTAAAGTAATACCTTCCACAGATTTACGGAAAAAAAGTGAAATGAATTTATTAAAGTCCCAATTGCAGCAGTTCCCTGAATATGACATTTGTTTTAAAGTCCAGACTCAATGAATATTAATGCACAGAATAGAAATGGAATACTTTTACTCAGGGAGATCTATGTTGTTCATGAAATCGTTTGCACCCTAATGCCTTAAGAAGTTTCAGAATTCATTCTACACCATTACCGCAATGTGTTATTGTTTACCAAGATTTAGTTCTTGATCATGATAAGGGGTTAATTTCACGTGCACATACACATAAGTAGGAAAAGTGAATAATTACCTCATTATATATAAGGATAAGAAAACCATCACATGCCACTCCCTCAATAAAACAAATGAACAAAGAACATGGACAATACACAATGAAAAAAGTTATAAAGACACAAGAAAGCTAATTCAACCTATTAATCAAAGATACGCAAAAGCAAGGCATGAATTAAATACCACCTTATTATTGTTATTATACTAATAATGTTTAAAGAAATAATGCTCAGTATTAGAAAAGATGGATTGACTCTATCAATTGGAGTCATCGTTTTGGAAGTCAATTTGCAGCGTGTACAAAGCCATAAAAATGTCTATGCTCTTTGGGTCATTAATCCTGATCTTGGCACGTTATCTTCAGAAAGAAACGTACGAAATGATCATTAAACACCCCAAAATAAGGAATTAAGTAAGTCATGGTATACTGACTTTTGGAATATTATACAGATAATAAAGAATAAATTGGAATTGTATGCTGCAACCAGGAAAATTCAAGTGTATAATGTAGAATGTGGTTCTAAACCCAGACAAAGAAGTCTCACTCCAGTTCTTAATTTCCATCTACAGGAATTCTCTTAGCTCACTGAGCTTCAGTTGCAACATCTGTAGAACAGGAATAATAAATTTGTCTCGGAGTACAGTTGTGAGTATTAAGTGCTGTCACGCTGCCACTCTCACCACATAAGGTTAAGGGTGGAGAGAGAGTGTACATTTGTGCCCATTCGCTTGATTTGGTGTGTAAAAAAGTCAGGGTGTGCTGCAGGCACTGAAGGGAATACTAAAAACGCAACTAGAAGTCCTAATCTGGAAGTTGAGTGATGGACATTTTCATTCTGTTTTAAAATTTTATTTTGATCCCTGGAGCCCAGCAGGTCTACTGGGGTGGCCGTGAGCCTACCACTGCACTCCAGCCTGGGCAACAGAGTGAGACTCCAACTCCAAAAAAATTTTTTTTTTTAATTTTATGTTTATATTCTTGGAATAAATTAAAATTTTATTCTAGAGTAACTCCAGAAATTTTATAAGCTTTCATTTCAGAGGAAATTGGTATAATCCATGGGGGAGAAGTACTTTGCCTCCAAAGGTCGACAGATTCACAGTATTGGAATACCGGGGAATGTCAGTGTTTAGGGCAGACACAGAGTTAGTATCCAACCATTACTGCTACTCAGTCTAAAATGGGGTTGGGTGAAAGGTACCCAAACATTCACCAAATCCTAACCTGTCTCAACCAACATAATTGGTACATGTGGACCGAAGTCAAATGCTGGCCCTGATACAGAGTTAGCAAGAAGCTCAAGACTTCAATCACCTTTGTCCAAACAAGACAGATCTTCTTTCACTGATAGACCATGTAACAATCATAATATAATTGTATTTGACCCTTTCTTGGGGAAGGAAAACATAAGGTTTGGAGATGCGTGAAGTATAAAGCAGCCATAGTAAACATAGGAAAAGAGATGTGCAGAATAGTCAGAAATTTAACATCATTTTGACAAATAAAGCTTGTGTAATAAATCTAAAAGCAACTATGTCATTTGTTGGTAATGAGTTATAAAGACTTCAGAAAGTATAATGTCAAAAGAAACATAAAATTATATTCTATGACTCTATGGGCATGTGAAATATGAGTATGTCTGGCTCATAAATTTTTGATGATGCCTGGTCAGTAGATCCTTAAGTGATTCTTGATGGTCTCTGCTCTGGCCATAAATATTAAATCACAGTGCATCCATACAGGGTGGCTCACCCCTGCCTCAATCTGACATTCCCCAGTTATATCAAAGTCTGAGTGGGAAGTAGATTAGACAGAATGGCCATTGCTGAGCCCAAGAAATAAAAGTACAAAAGTAGAGTGAGCCCAGGGCAGCAAAAACTGACTCCTCCAAGCAGGTAGGGCAGGAAAACACTCGCCAATATGCCCTCTCTCTTTTACAAGAGCTAAGAAAATCTGAAAAATCAAATTAGTGGTAAATGACAATCTCTTAAATGAATATCATCTCTCCTGGGTTGTTAACATATGGCAGCTTCAAAGAAGAGGAAGTTCACAGCTAAAATGACAGGAGTGTGGACAGGAAGGCATCGCTCATGGCAATGCCAAGGAGAAAAACAAGATATTCTTACAAAATTAATCATTGAAAAACCAGTGACTGCATAAAAGATGTCATACTTAGTTAGCCCCTGTAAAATTAAATTCTGCAAAACCTCACAAAATTAGAGAATTATTTCATTCCATTCCATTTCATTTCATCTCATTTTTGGCTGGAGTGTGGTGGCACACTCACGGCCACCCCAGCGTCGATAGAGTAAGTTTTGAAAGAATCAACTTTCCTCTCTCAAAATCCTGAATTACAGAATATTTTAAATATTGTTTTATTTCTCTAAAGTTCGAAAACTCACTCAAAAGAAGCCTAGAAAGATTGTCATCACATTTCACAAGTTGAATTCCTTGTAATCAATAGGATAACAAATTGACAAACTCCTTCAGCCAAACAGGGCTTCTAACTATTTTTCTGCCAGAAACTGAGCAAAGTATATCTCTACTAATCAATTTTTTATGGAAATGCAAAGGAAAACAGTAACATTTAAACATTTTAGAACACGAAGCAGAACTATCAACGGTTCTTTGAAAATAAACTAAAAAGTGGTTTTAAGTTAACAAATACGTACCCAGTTAAATTGCTATCCTTCACCTTTCCTGAATTGTTATGGTATGCCAAGTTCCTCTTAGTTGCCCTTCAAAAATAAACAACTGGATTTCAACACAAAATATGTGAGTTTCATAAGGGTGATAACCCAGCAGTCCCCAACCTTTTTGGCATCCGGGACTGGTTTCTGGGAAAACGATTTTTCCACAGCAGGGAGATGTGCAGTCAAACCTCACTGCTAATGTTAACCTTCATCCGCAGCCTCACCCCAGCACTATCCTCACCGCCTCAGATCATCAGGCATTAGATTAGGAGACCATAACCTAGATCCCTCGCATGTGCAGCTTCAATAGGGTTCATGCTCCTATGAGAATCTGATGCCACGGCTGATCTGACAGCAGGCAGAGCTCAAGAGGTAATGCAATGATGAGGAGTGTCTGTAAATACAGATGAGGCTTCCTTCGCTTGCTCACTGCTCACCTCCTGCCGTGCGGCCTGGTTCCTGACAGGCCACAGACCACGATGGGTCCATGGCCCCAGTGATAACCTATAGAACCTCCTATCAAGTTAACGGACCCATCT
This sequence comes from Carlito syrichta, assembly GCF_000164805.1. Lineage (NCBI taxonomy): Eukaryota > Metazoa > Chordata > Mammalia > Primates > Tarsiidae > Carlito > Carlito syrichta. The sequence continues at coordinate 663,615 of NW_007252945.1, forward strand.
GGTATAGTATAATGGCAGATGGTAGGTCATCATTTCAGGCCCAAAGTATAGGAAGATACTAGAAAACTACAAAAATGAAAAAAAATTATCTCTTTCTTCAGGGCACTGGACATGGCCAATAAATGACTTGTTGTGGAGTACAGTTTTGTTTCATGATCATGAATCTACAAGCATGGTGCTTAGTTATGGTAGTCTGTAAAGAACTTAAAACAATGTCAAAAGTCAAATGGCAGAAAAAAAGGATTCAAATCCTGCCCCTGCCCCCTTGAGGCCCTGTGACACAATTCTCTCCAAGCCTCAGCTTTCCCATCTGTAAATGAAAATTATAGTGGAGCTGGCCACCACAGGCAACCAGAAGATGAAAGGACGAAATGCATGTCAACCCTCAGGGCAGTGCCTGATTCTCAACGGATTGAAAAAACAATAGGAAAGTGATAAGCCTTTATTACTGAAAAGAGAATGCTGCAGCACAGGGAAACATATCATTTTTCAAATTACATATTAAACCCACAATAGCTATAACTCTTCTGTGCACACGATGAGGGGGTCCAAAAGATACATGCCAAATACATACAGTAAGAGCAACAGAAGTAATCTGTGAAGAACTCATTTTTAAACCTCTAAGGAGCTATATAAAAGACAATACAAATCACAGAATTAGGTTCTAATGATTCCAGGTAAGTGCTAATAATCACAGTGACAACAATGTATTTTCAAATCATACGGATGATATTGAAACATAAAACATAATGCTGACGTTGCTGAGCGAACCGAGGGCAACACTGCTCCCACCCAGGGGCACCGAAAACCGGGCATGGAGGAAAAGCTGGGTGCAGGCAGTGGCCAGAGCTGTGAAATGTTCTGCAATACATGGTACAGTTCTCATGCGAAAGATAATCTCCTCACCCAAAACATGGCCAACGGGATCCCAAGATCATGGGGTTCCACTTACCACCACCCACCATTCTTAGCTTAATCTTCAAGACACTGTAGGAGTATGTAAATCTACAAATGTTATCAAAGCCCAGAGCCCATATGAAATGTTCAAAGAGATTCAGATACACATTGGTTACCAAGAATTATCTACAAAGCAAAATATCTGTCAGATACTTAAGAGATACATGTACCCAGGCTATTACATAGAGACAGATTCTTGTTTGTCAAAACAAATGAGCACGTCAAAACAACGTACCTGTTGCCATTTGGTATGAAATACAATTAAATCATCATTGCATTTCCACCTAGAAGATATGTGACTGTAAGTATTGTTAAGGGAATATAGAAACCAGTGGAGAGCAAGCGAAAAAAGATGTAATAACAGTAAGGACTTCTTTAAAAATGACATGCATAGCCGGGCTCGGTGGCTCAGCCTGTAATCCCGCGCCTTTGGGAGACCTAGGTGAGTGGATTGCCTGAGCCCGCGGGTTCAAGACCCGCCTGGGCAGCGAGACCTCATCTCCACAAGAAATCGAAAAATCAGCCGGGCGTGGTAGCACGTGCCTGTAATTCCGGCTACTGGGAAGGCTGAGGCGGAAGGATCGCCGGAGCCCGGCGGGTCGAGGCTGCGGTGGCCGGGAGCGGCCACTGCACTCCAGTCTGGGCGACGGAGTGAAACTCCAACTCAAAAATAAATAAATAAATAAATAATAAAATAAAAATGATACAAGTAGGGGAAAGAGATCAGGAGTACCTGAGAGTAAGAAAATAAATGAACAAAGTGTAAATAGAATCATGGTAATTCACCCAGACTGAATCATGACCTCAGGAACTGTCTATCTAAATCATCTCTGGGCCGCGGGGAACTGAAACAGTGCCTGGCAAGTGTAGGCACTCAATAAATGTTTATCAAAAGGATGGACAGACGGACGGACGGATGGATGGATGGAGGGAGGGTGGTTGGATGAAAATGAAACCAAGATCTGGTTCTACAGTGTTATATACGAAGCAACTGAGCCTCGAGAAAATTCAGTGACTTGCTGAAGATAATTCATTCACTGAACCTCATATTGTGATGCTACATATGCCAGGTGCTATGCAGATGATTAGGGAATGGCAGGACTGAAATTAAACCAAGGCCTCCCGCATCTGCATCCAGACTTTGTACACCGCGTGGGGATGCCTCCCGCAAGAATCATCACAGCTATCTAATAAAAGAGGAAGGAAGTTAGTGGCAATTTGAAGCTTAGAAATTCACCGGCAGAAGTGGCTAAAGAGAAACAACCACACCAATAGTGATGCAAACATATAATTGGAAAGGGGAAAAAATGGAGGCAAATTAAAAACGCAAACATATATTTAACCAGGATTCTGATAAGTAATACATTAATTAATAAGGTGCATCAAAGAGAAACCGTTAGAGATGTGAAAGCTCAGCCCATTCAAAAACCCAAAGGAAAAGATTTCGGAATTTGTAAAAAGAGTTTTCCTCCAAAAGATCCTATTCAATGGAAATTTTGATTTAAATAGACAAATGTTTCCAACTTAGAAAAAGGTACATATAACTCTATTTCCCATATATCCAAGCTTCTCGACACACAGAGTACTGCACTTATCTGATCCTCTGGTTTTAAAGCAGAGAGTTTGGCCCTTGGTTACCAAGAGTACTATCAGTTTTCCAGCCCAGAGAGCTAAGTAGTCTACTATGTAGATCTTCACCAAAGCCCAGAGGAACGCAGTGACATTTGATGGGTCTGTATGACATGTTCCCCAGTCACTTTTCAAGTACTAGGTCTCATCGTGAATCAGCTCACATCACTAGAAAATGCCATCGTTAAACATCACTAGATCAAGCCCTTACTAATTTACCCCAAATGTTATACTTGACATAATATTTCTTAAAATTTGGAGGTTTTAGAATGACTCCTTTAAAAATCTGCTGAAAAACTGCATCTTTTGAGAGAAAAGCTGTACACACCCACGTATCTAAAATGTGTGTCATTTCACTCTCGGTCCATGAGTCCTGCTTTGAAGGGATCCCCTCAGAATTTTTTTTCCAGAGGTAACTGGTAACAGCCATATGAAAGGAGCTTTTGCATTTGTTATAAATCTGTTCATGAGGACTTTCCATTATGCTCTCAAGAAAATGGTCTGTAAGAATTTAACAACATTCTGGAGTCCCTGAAAACTTTATGCTCTTGAAGTCACTTTCAAGGAAGATGGATGATACTTCAAACAAATGTCTTTTTTGCTCTGGCTTCTTAGGGAGCTCATCGCATGATATTCTCAACCATTCTCAACCAAAATAATCAACCCTTGTCATTAGCGTTTTTTCTATCTGGGTTTTTTAATTTTATTGTTTCAATTGTTGGAACATTTATTTTTTCAGTTCTCCGTGTCCTCCTTCCCCCCACCAAAAAAGAGACCTATAGATTTTTTTCTAATTTTTCATGAATGTTTCTTCTACATATATCTGATAAATGTGGAAAGAAGAATCCCGCCACAAGTCTGTGGCTTCCCTACTCAGATTCCTGACAGCTCACTGGGCCATGGATTTTTGAGCTACATTTGCAGTATCTTTTCTACTCAGGCAGCTGGCATAAGGTAGGAAAATTCATTAGCATGCTAATGATGTCCTATTTAAAATTCTAGCCCTGATTACTCTGTGATTAAATCTCTCCCCTTGACGTCGGCTTCCTTTATATCTGAGTTACAGTGCGAAATCAACAATATTAATAAAGTACAATACAGATTACCAACTTATACACAAGGGATGGAAAAACAGTTATCTGAGGGCTGTCTTTTTTTTCTTGAAAAACAGATGCGGCAATCTATAAAAAAAGTTACTTATCCGACCCTCCTTTAAGAAACACACACATTGAAATCCACAATAATTAAAGGTTTATAGTTCATTTCCATAAATATTCAGGCAATGGAAGATAGATTTAGCTTTTCATTCTATTTCACTGCACTTAAAATTGCTCAGAATTTAAATGTGTTTTCCTGAAGTCTTAAGAACAGCTGATAGGAGTTAAAGCATGCTTTTTTCTCATCTCTTTATCGAAACCGTGTCATGGTGGCAAAAGCCAATGGATTCAGTGATGATGTCTGTTTTCCTTTGCCCTTGAGTACCCTGGCATGTTTCCGTTCCTTTTCTATCATTATATTGTTCTGTCTGCTGACATTCCAATATCCAACTCAGACAACTCCAGCACCTTCCATCAAAGACGACCAAACTTATCGCTCATTAATTTGGAAAATGAATGAAGAAGCAAAAGATTCAAGGTCTGGATCTGTAATTCACACTGAAGGACGAAAGGATTTATGTCTTAACATCAGGCCCCAGTAAATAAATAAATATTTACAGTACACTGTATCGACTATTTTAAAAGACCTCATGCTGGATACTGAAGCACCAGAATGAGGCCTAAGGGCAATGCTCTGGCTTCAGTGGGCTCACAGCCCAGCCAGAGACACGAGATATAGATGACATCTTAAGTGATCAGTGAAGCAAGTTCATCTCAGAGGAGTCATTAGAGATGATACACTTCACATCAGTGAGCGTTCTCTGTGTGAGAGGCATTGCTCATTGTTCCCTAAGACTGAAAATCTCTCCTTTGGCTACAGAAACAGAACCCAGGACTTCACAGGGATGTGGCAGTAGCAGAGATGCATGTCGGCGCCAAAAGGGCCCTTCAAGGGGACAGGTGCACTCCCTTCCTCCTTTGTTCATCTGACTGGACTTAGACATGCTTGGGGCTGGGTCACCATCTTGGACTGAATGTCACATGCTGAGGGGCACAGAGGAACAAAATAGAAGAGTCTCACCCTGACCATCAGGACTGCTTGTCCATCTCTGAGGTGGCTTTTCTCCCTGAATGCTGCAATCTACAACCATAGTCGGAAATCAAAATCTTTTTTTAAAGCATGCTCCATACGACTCATTTCTTAAATGGTTCTATTGTAAAATGTTTCGTCTAAGACTAAACAGAGTCATCGTACATACATACATAGGTATAAATGCATATGCACACCACATCTTTGTGCTGGCTCTACATCTAAACCTGAACACAGAGCTCCCTCTGAATTTTTAACTCTCAAAACTCAAAAACAGCGGAATATGGACTTTGGCCCAGTTCTATTACGTTTCAGTAGATAAATGCTTCAATTTACTCAGAGAGTCTTTATTTGTTTCCTACATGCTCGCCAACTCTAGATTATTAATTTAGTTCACTCAAAACCACGTCACCTGAGGTTAAATTTAAAGTTAGCTTCGGCCCAAAACACGTGTAAATCAACATGTAGGAAGAAGGGTAGCTGATCCAGCAAATTCCATGCACAAAACGTCGAGAGGCTTCACAACAGCAGTGAGCCGTCTGCAATTTAGAATCATCCAGGGTAACAATCTCTAATTCCACTCTAATTCCAACAATCTCTAATTCTAATTCCAATGGTTTATGTTTTATTCATCATTTTGAAAATACTTAGTGAAGTGATGATGAGATCCAAAAAATACAGCACGGTCCTCTTCTTTAAAAAAAGAGATATTAACGGCTTTCAAGAGCTCAACTACTCAAATTAAAATATTACTGGATTAAATTTGCTCGAACTTTTTCACATTTTCTTTATTCTTAGATATAACATATTCCTCATTTTGTGTCAAAAATTATGTGGTAATAACATGAGAAATGACACCGTTTTCATTGTACATTTAAAACCCAATAGCAGAAGTCTGCTTGAAATGTACAACGCTCATTTATATCATGACATAATAAACTGGCTGTGACATCTTGGGTGACCATGTTGTCGTTTCTCAATATTTTAGTTATTTAGACTCAAATGTGCAGTCTCTAGTTACATATTTGGCAAAAACAAGGTTGACCTTTAAAAGAAAAAAAGATAAGCACTGAGTTGTTGAACCGACTTAGGGGTACTCATTGCAAAGAAGATAGAATAAAGACTGAACATACACTGATTCAAATAACTGTGAAGAAACCCCTCGGTACTCAGTTGGTAAGCTTTTAAAACAGAATGTTTTGGCCAGGCACAGGGGCTCATGCCTGTAATCCCAGCACGTTGGGAGGCTGAGGCGGGAGAATAACGAGGCCAGGAGTTCAAGACTAGCCTGGGCAACATAGCAAGACTCTGTCTCTACAAATAAAACAAAATGTATTCATCCTGAAATGGCACACTTAATTTCTGCTAACTGATTTTATATTTCTGAATTTGGTTTATAAATACTCATCTTCATGCATTTCAGTTTGTGGAACATTTTCAAATAACCCTATTTCAAATCTGGCTCCTAACAGCCCCATTCTTTCCTTTTTTTCTTCTTAAATAATCATACTTTGAAAGTGTACACATTTATTTATATACATATATTTCTTTCTCTTTTTGGTAAACAGTATTTATTTAGGAACCGTGATACACTATATATGACCTCTGCCTTCCAGCAACTTTCAGTCCCTAGGGGAAATGAAAAGGCATACATACATGCACACATGGACACATACACATGCCTGTGCATGCACACACACACACACACACACACACACACACACACACACTCTGCAGGGTCTTTGTAAATAAATTTGTGCTACTTAATCTGCCTATGAAATAGATGTCATTCTTCTCATTTTACCAGTGGAGAAACAGGCTCCAACATCTACTATATTAAAAATCTGAATTTACTTTTAAAAATCCCGTTCTGTATATTCAAATCAGAATCACCAGGAATTTTTATTTTTTTAAAAGTAAGTTTTTACTATCTCAATTTGAACCGAACCAGCATCTTTTGAGACTACCTCTCAGGGTGACCTCAGTCATTCTCCACAACCGGAACAGGAAAGAACACAAGAATGCTTTAATACCACCAACAAGCAGACACTTCAGCTAGCAGCACTGACGTCTTCTAGACCCTTCTTCCTGGGGAAAGAAGCTCTCAGAAAAGCACACACATAAAAGAGCCACTTCATGGTCTTTTCTCAATTTTCTCAGTCAGCCTGATTTAGTCTGTGATTGTGCAGACCGGAAGACTGAGCCAAGAGACAAAAGGAAGATAATTGTCAAACAAAGAAAATGCTTAAAACCTGTGCCAAGGGAGAGACTGCTCTCAATAATCACAAGGCCATTAGCAAATGCGGGGTAGAGGAGGGAGAAAAACAGAAAAAGAAAAGATGTCACATGTGACTATCAAAACAAAAGCTGACAAGTAATTCCACCCCGCTTGCCAAGGCGCCTGCCAAAAACGTCTCCCAGGAAAAGGGCCATGTGCTCCACGACACCCTGCACAGTGACGTTCACATGAAGCACAGAATGGTCTGCCCGGTCACGCAACACAACACATATCATGAATATCCCACCAGGCAGCAGTTGTGCACTACCTACCGTAGGCAGTTTCCTGGTGTTCCAGTTCTCTTCTCAATCTGCTGTAATCTTCTTGAACACTTCCCAGCTTTTTGACATTCCTGGAACTCAGCACCAACAGCTTGTTGAGGAGTCCCTCCAGCCCTTCTCTCTCGGAGGTTAGCGATCTAATCTCCTCCGTGAGGTCCTTAGCTGTACAGAAATGGTTTCCTGCAGCCCATGGTGGGAGAGAAGGAGGGAAAACAAGTTTTACAGCATCCGCAAATATGAAAGGTCTGGCAGCAACTAACATCCCCTCACAGCACAGGTAAAGGAACTGAACTTTGCAATTACATACAACTTATTTAACTGCCCTCTGGAGAGGAACTTGAAAAAATATTATCTTCCTTAAGCTGGAAACCCCCCCCCAGTCTCTTATCATCGTATTCTTAATTCTGTTTTAGGGGTACCATCAGCTAACTCATGTTCTGTGAAACATAAGGACACAAAAATGTCCCAGGGGAACCCAGGGAAGCCACGATGTGTCATTCAATTCAAATATCCAGACGTGCAAGAAGTGACATATTACAGTAGGGTGGAAAGGGACTAGGCCTGGAAATCAGACTAGACCTCAATTAAAATCCTAGCCTCAGCCGGGCTCGGTGGCTCAGCTTGTAATCCCACGCTTTGGGAGGCTGAGGTGAGTGGATTGCCTGAGCCCGCGGGTTCGAGACCTGCCTGGGCAACTTGGCGAGACCGCATCTCTACAATAAATCAAAAAATTAGCTGGGTGTGGTAGCGCACGCCTGTAGTTCCAGCTACTTGGAAGGCTGAGGCGGAAGGATCACCGGAGCCCAGCAGGTCGAGGCTGTGGTGGCCGGGAGTGGGCACTGCACTCCAGTCTGGGCGACAGAGTGAGACTCCGACTCAAAAAAAAAAGAAAAAAAAAAATCCGAGCTTCCCATTACCCAAACTGCATAATCCAGAGCAAAGACATTAGCACATCTGGGCAAACTTCTAGAAAATGTTATCATAATAATACTTGAACCATAAGTGACTGCAAGAATAAACCAGAAATTCTGTAAAGCACTAAGCAAAATATATGGCAGGTTGAATGCAACAAGGTTGCAGGAAGCAAGGTCAATATACAAAAATCAATTGTATGTTGAAATATTAACAACAAAAAATTGGAAGATTTTTTTAAAAAACAATTTATACACTATTTAAAACTTCAAAATAGTTACTGATAATTTTTTAAAATATGTGCAAAAGCTCTACAGTGAAAACTATTTTTTAAAAAAATGCCAAGAGAAATGAAAAAAATTAGAAAAATATCCTATATACATACACTGATAAACTTAATATTGCTAAGACTTCAATTTTCCCCAAATTGATTTAATACAACCTCAATCACAATTTCATGAGATTCTTTCATAGAAATGTGTAAGCTTATTCTGAAATTTTAGAAATAATGCAAAGATTTGGACACACCAAAGCAATCCTTAAAAAGTTAGTTTTGACTTTAAGACTGACACAGAATCCATAAATCAAGACAGAATGGCACTAGCATATAGATAGATAGACAAACAGATCAATGGATTAGAATAGACAGTCCAGAAATGGATCCACACTCATCAGTCAACTGATTTTCAATGAAAATGGCCAAACAAATCAATGAAGAAAAGAAAGTATTTTTAACACATGGTGCTGGAACCTCTGACTCTCTCTGTAGAGAAAACATTAACCTTGAGTCATACCTCAAACCACACACAAAATTTAATCAGAGCTGAATCACAGGGCTAAATGTAGAAATTAAAAAATATAAAGTTTCTATAAGAAAATACCTTACTGACCCTGGGATAAGCAAAAACTTTAGCTAGGTCACACAAAACACCAACTATGAAAGAAAAAAGTTGATAAATGGACTTCATCAAAATTACAAACTTCTGCTCATCAAAAGATACATTAAGAAAATGAGTAGGCAAGTCACAGACCTGGAGAAGATATTTGCTACACATACATCTGACATAGGACTTAAGTCCTACAACCTGACAATTAAAGCAAAAATGTCACTGAAAAACGGGCAAATTACTTAGCCATTTTGCAAAGTAAGATATACAAATAGCCATCAAGTATATGAAAAAGTGTTTGACATCATTAGTCATCAGGAAAATGCAAACTAAAACCATAGAGATTCCACTATAAGCCCACTCAAATGGCTCAAATTAATTAGATAGAAAATGTCAACATTGGCAGGGATATAGGGCAACTGGAATTCTCAACATGTAAAATGACACAGTCCCTTTGAGAAAAGTTCTGCCAGTTTCTCATAAAGTTAATCCCTTTAATCCAGCAATTCTACTTCTATGTATTTACACAAGAAAAATAATAACGTGTTTATTTATAAATATTTATAGATATTTATACTTGAATGTTCAAAAATATTTATACTTGAATGTTCATAGTAGCTTTATGTATGAGAGTCCAGAACTGAAACTACCTGAATGTCCATCAACAGTTGAATGCAAAAACAATAAGAGTATTGCTACACAATGAAAGACTACTCAGCAATTAAAAAGAAACAAATTCTTCATAAATGCAGCAACATGTATGTATCTTTAAAAAAAAGACCCAAAAGAGTGCATGCCACATGATTCTATTAAGTTCCAGAACAGGCAAAATTAATCCATATTAGAAGATACCAGAACAGAGGTCATCTGGAAAGGAGAGATGATGACAGAGATAACGTTTCTGAGTGATGAAAATGTTCTGTATCTTGAGAGAGCTGGTGGTAAGAGCAGTGCTAAAATTAATAGCACTGTATGCCTAACCTGTATATTTCACTGAATGTAAATCATACCTCAATAAAAAAGGGGAAAAAATGGAAAATTTTCAATATGAAAATTAAGCTAATAAATATACCACATTAACGAGTGCCATGAATAACAGTTACTGTTATTAGAGGGCCCACCATGCTTCCTAAGAATACATTGTAACCATAATCAAAATAATAGATACAAACCTTCTCTCCTTAAATCTCACCACAAGAAAGTTAGGTTAAAGAGAGATAGGCTATACCAATAGTATCTGTTCTGAGATGTGCTTTTTTTTCTGATTTTAACATCTCTGAAAGAGGAGTATGTCTTACAGTCACTATCAGCCAGGAGGTGATCAGGATGCAGTTATTATAACTTAATTTTTATTCTTGGTGGCCATTTACAACCTTCTGTTGTTTCAATGTACAAATGATCTCAGGACCATTTGAGTTCAGGCAGCTGGCTGAAAACCTTCTGTTGATATGGTTTGTAAGGTTAGGAAGACACCAGCATTTAAAACTTGAAGAACAGTGCTATCAGCTTAGCAGAAAATCTAAAGAAGACAGGAGTTCGATTTGGGGGGGAAAAATAGTCACATCATCAATAGCTTCAATGTTGCAGAGGATGTGTAAGAAACATGAAACTCAACATCTTGGAGACCAAATGTGTTTCAAAAGACTTAGACTTTGAATATAAAAACATTTTAGGAAAACCTTAACCAATTTATTTTCCTTTGTAAACTGTGATGTGAGATTTTTTAAAAAGCCTAAATGTAGCTAAGGAGCTAGTTCAATAAGTATGAAATAAAAATGTGAAGCCATAGAAAACATTGCATCATTGTTTAATCGACAGTAAATTTTTTTCTTGATAGTATATGAAATAATGGTGCTTTTCATGTTCACTGAATCACATATTGTTATCTCTACTCTACAGCTGAAAAAACAGAGATCTAGAAAATGAAACAATCCTGCTGAAGATACATAGCAGTAACTTCACAGGGCAAGTTTCTAAGTCAAACATAATTCCGGTACCCGCTCCTCTTAAATACTAAAGTGTGCTGTTTACTTCTTTATTCTTATTTAATAGGCAGATCTCAAACTGATAATAAACGTTTGGGCCGGGCTCAGTGGCTCAGACTATAATCCCAGCATTATGGGAGACCGAGGGGAGTGAATTGCCAGAGTCTGCGGGTTCGAGACTAGCCCGGGCAACTTGGCAAGACTTCATCTCTATAATAAAATAAAACATTAGCCGGGCATGGTAGCACATGCCTGTAGTTCCAGCTACTCGGAAGGCAGAGGCAGAAGGATCGCCGGAGTCCAGCAGGTTAACGCTGGGGTGGCTGTGAGCGAGCCATTGCACTTGCTCCAGCCTGGGTGACAGAGTGAGACTCCAACTCAAAAAAAAAATAAAAATAAAAATAAAAAAATAACTGTTTAAAATGTTATAAAATGTTTTCCCACTGTAAAGGCATTCTGAACACTCAGCACATATCACCTGTCAACTGAAACCCATGGTTTCCAATACCATGCTTGGATGAACGTCTTTCTGAAACTCTGTCTACACTGTGTATGAGGCAACATGGCAAACACAAAAGAGGAGACAGCACTGCCTCTGCTCTCCAAGAAGTTTCCATAAAATAAAGGGGATAAGATGCATTGCAAAGAATAGGCAAGCACACACTAGGAGGGGCCAGAGGAGAAGAGAGATTATTCCAGAAGGGGAGACTGAGGCAGATTTTGGGAGGGAAGAACATAAGATTTCCAAAAGAAGAAATGGGAGCCCGTTTACAGAGCAAAAGGTGGGTGGAGATGACCCCAGTGAAGACTAGACTGACAAGGAAATTGGCTCAAAACGGTAGCACCCAAATGCCAAGAAGATGGGTTTGGAGCCTTTTAGGAAAAACCAACGAAGTCCACAGGAGAGAAGACTGGACATCCACGAGCTTCAAGTTTTAAACAGAAACATAACTAAAACCTCCCCCGGATTGGTCATTTCCATCCTGGACCAAGCCAGGGCAGCTGGGGGTGGGGCCCCCGACAGCATGCCACAAAGAACCTCAAGGGACCTCAGGCTTGGGGAGCTTGCAGAAGGGCCAGCCCCAGAGAAAGGACTGCCTTGGGGCAGGGTGGCCACATACACAGTGTGGTGCCTTCAAATGTCCCTTCTTCGGCCGGACTTAGAAGTCCCCACCTTTCTTCTGGGCCACACTTTCAGGTGAGAGAGTCAGCGAGAGGTGGGAATGCCAACTATGTCTCCAGAGACACCAGGTGGGACACACCAGGGGGTGCCATGTCCTCCTGTGAGCAGTTCATGAAAAAATGGCTCTAGAAGCAAATCAGAAGACGCTACACATACAGAGCAAGTGCCAGTACAGAAGGTTTGCTGGAAATACCCCGCCCCCAATCCCTTAAGCCCTGGCAAGCCCTAGAGACCAGCACCCTTAATGAAACCTGGGAGAGATCATTCATTGAAACCTGGGTCCCTTCTTTGATCCTGGAAAATGCACAGTGAGAGAAGTGAAATGTCTTATAGGTGCAGAATGAGTGTGAATGTCCAGCAAGACAGTTCACCTCAAAACCCAAGCCATGATAAAATGCTACACTGCCCTCAGTTAACATTTCATAAGCATTCTGACCTCAGACCCAAGCCCACAAGATAAACCTTGCTTGATGCGGCAGCTCTCTGTGACTGCTGAAACTGACCAGGAGTTCGGTGACAAAAATTCAGAGATGTCAACACTGATACCTGAATTAAGTCCCATCAGAGAGCTGTGAGCCCAGTCTCCAGAACTCTGATGGGCCCTTTCCCAGTACCATGGGAGAATGTGTGTGGACATGCGTATGCCACCCTTAGCATCCTGACGCACCTATACCTGCCTGCTTTTCAGCAAGGGAACAGAATTGGGGTATCCTCAGAGGTTTTTATAAAGCACCTGTGAATATATTTGATTCTGCAAATAACACAATTTAAAGCTCTAGGTATATGCTGAAGCCAAAGCCAATTTGCTCGCTCTGTTCTTCCCAACTGTACTTATCCTCAGCATCTCTGAATTCAAATATATACCCCCTCTACTTCATGGAACCTGGGGGTCACTTCGATCAGTTCCTACTTCACCTGAGTATATTAGTCAAGTGTCCAATTTGATAAATCGCAGTCCTCCCAGTACATGAATTGTCTCACTGTCTTCTCAACAATCCAGGAGAGGGGTGTCTCCTGATGGTGGTCCTTGATTTCCAGTTGAAGAAACCCAGACCCAGAGGGTGACCTTGTGAGGATCACAAAGCTTTAGAGCTCTAAGATGCCATGGGAGGTTGCTGACATTGAACTTGGTTTTTCTGATTTCATGTCAACAAGTGCCTTAGTCAAAACATGGGCACGAATCATCCATAAAGTGAAGAAGCAAGCTAGGAGAGGGGCATGAATCCTGTCATTTAGGCTGGTGTGCAGTGGCACGATTAGAGCTCATTGCAGCCTCGAATTCTTGGGCTCAAGTGATCCTTCCACCTCAGTCCTCTCACCTGCCAAGTGCTCGGGCCTTGTGGTGTCTCTCGCCTGTGGGGACACCTCACAGATGGTACCTGCCTGAGCCCATAGACATTTCAGTTTGTAGCTGTTCTTCTAAAATCATCCACTTTTACCAATTCATATTTGAGCTGTACTTCTTTACCAGGAAAAAAGAAATAAAGCCAGCACTGAAAATAATCACACCCTGAAAATATTTGAGTTCACCATTTATCCTATATGACACCAGATCTTTCAGGGAACCATAAGCTCAAATGCAAGGCTAGGCAAGAGCTTGCCCTTGTCTTTTAGAGCCTCTCACTGATGAAGTCAAGGCTACCCACCTGCTGTGAGCTTGGACAGGCTAAACAAAAGAGAAACTGAGGCAGCAAACAAGCACCAGCCAACTGCTCCCTGCTCCCACATCTTCAGCTGCGATTTCCCAGTTTTTTCTGTTTTGTGGATTTCTTCCAGTTACCATGGTTTCCTGAGACCACCAAAGCACTCCCTATAAGCCTCATGGGCTGGTTTTGCATATCCAACATCTTAGATGGCCACATATTTTGTAGAAGATGAGGGGCAATATAAAACCAGACACATAAGATTTTACCTAAAACATGGACTGCTTCTAGGAGCTTGAGAAAATGAGGTACCTGGGAGAGTCCCGACCACACAAAAAAAAACAGAACTCTGACCTACAACCTGCAGCAACCTGCTCAGGAAACCAACCTCCTATCAACAACAACAACAAAAAATCAGGTTGAGGCAGGAGCATCACTTGAAGCCAGGAGTTTGAGGCCAACCTGGGCAACAGAGTGAGACCACATTTCTAAAATTTTTTTTAAAATTAGCCAGGCATGGTGGTACGCATCTACAGTCCCAGCTACTCAAGAGGCTGAGGTGGGAAGATCACTTGAGCCCAAGAGTTCGAGGCTGCAATGAGCTATAATCACGCCTACTGCACACTAGCCTGACCTGAGTGACAGAAGGAGACCTCATCTCTAAAATAAACAAATAAATAAATAAAAATGACACGGGAAGCCAGCCCTGCTCTAAGTCAGACCTGTTGGAAGCCAGATTGCCACTTGCAGCAACAATCCAGGAAGCTAAACAATAACTTCTGTGACAAGTGATCTAATATGTCCAGGACCTTTTTCATAAATGACAGCTTTCCTAATTTTTGTCCTTGATTCCAATTCAGGATCAACCAGAGAAAACCAAATACCGGTGCAGTGGCTCACGCCTGTAAACCTAGCATTTTAGGAGGCCGAGGTGGGAGGATTGCTTGAGTCCAGGAGTTTGATACCAGCCTGGGCAACACAGGAAAACCCTGTCTCTACAAAAAATAAAAAAAATTGGCCAGGTGTAGTGTCACTCGCCCGTAGTCCCAGCTCCTCAGGAGGCTGAGGCAGAAGGATCACCTGAGCCCAGGAAGTTGAGACTGTGGTGAGTCATGACTATGCCACACTCCAGCCTAGATGACAGAGTGAGACCCTGACTCAGCAAAAAAGAAGGAAGGAAGGAAGGAAGAGAGAAAGAAAACCAAATAGCACATAGGAGGCCCGATTCTAGTAACTCATTCCAGCAGCCACCCTTCAGTGTAACCTGAAGTCATCCCTTTTTCCCACTAAAGTGTTCCTATTTCCCTGCCTGCATGTCTCTACCAAAATCAAGTGATGGCCTCTGACTCCCTTCCTGTAGCAAACTCTGAATGACAGCCTTTGCGTGTTCTCATTGGGTAGGTCTTTATTTTCACACTGGATCAACATCATCTCTGAAAAGCATTCACTGTTGTCTCCTCTAGCCATTGACCTAAATCATGGACTTTTAGAGAGGCAGGGAAGACAGCAAAGAAAGGAAGTTTACGAGTTAACGGTCCTAAACACTGTCTCCCCCGAGGACTGTGTTTTTCGGCCACATGTGGAGCTGTCTCCTGGATCGCTGTCATTCCGTCTCAGCTTCCCTACAGCTGAAGACACAGCAGCACCCAGTGCGTTTGGCCTCAAGCACCCACCCACTCTATACTGGGAGAGTCAGTGGTGCAGTGACCACCCAGAACACAGGCTCATGCCTCGGTGGCCTGAGCTGCCCTCTTCAGTCATATACAATGTCTAGAACCCATTTAAGGATTTTTTTAAAGCATTTAATAGCTTGGTGTATAATTAAAAGTTATTTAGATACAATATATTTTATTTTACATTATACCACTAGGGGTTCTATTACAAAGTTACCTTTAAAGACAATTTTAAGTAACATTAGTAATATATAGCCTGGCTCAGTGGCTCAGCCTGTAATCCCAGCGCTTTGGGAGGCTGAGGTGAGTGGATTGCCTGAGCCCATGGGTTTGAGACCCGCCTGGGCAACTTGGCGAGACCTCATCTCTACAATAAATTTAAAAAAAAAAAAACTAGCTGAGCGTGGTAGTACAAGCCTGTAGTTCCGGCTACTTGGAAGGCTGAGGCAGAAGGATCACCGGAGCCCAGCAGGTCGAGGCTACGGTGGCTGGGAGCATGCCACCGCACTCCAGTCTGGGCGGCAGAGTGAGACTCCAACTCAAAAAAAAAAAATTAGTAAGATATAAGTGAAATTCTTACTTTTCCTTATTTAACAACTAGTATGGCCTATTTAATTTACTCTAAATTAATTATGCAATAAAAGGATATTTTCTTTAAAAAAATTGAAAATGTTATACATTTATTGTTTGGATGCCAAAGATTTATTCAGAAGAAGATGGAAATTTAAATACATGTTTCTAAGTTTAAAAATATTTTCACTACCTGGTATGTGAAATTTATTCATTTTGTGTTTATCTAGAAAATCTAGTTTATTTCTAGAATGTTCTTAGTTTCCCCAAAATCATAAATTAAAAGAGAAGATTTCAGGCTACCATTTAAATGCATGTGTCTGCAATAAATGTGTTCAGGGTATAGATAGTCTTTATTCTCTATAAGTGAAATGTCAAGTTGGATAGAACAAGCCTTTTAAAAACAAAAAACAAAAAAACTGGCTTTTGGAGTACCAGAGGCATCTTGATATGCTATTTAAAAATAAGTGATTATCTGAACTGCTTGCTCCTTTGAAACAGATGACAGGAGGGCGAGTGAGAAGAAAAACACACCACAAACTTAGGAGAGAGTCAAAGATAGCCAGCCTAATAACCAGACAGAGGTCTCTGCCAGACATGGGAAGACTCCTCCACCAGGCTGCTCATTGGCCAGAGAAGCCCACCTGCTGGGCTGCCAACTGGTCCTTGTAAATTCTAAGGCAATTAGAATTGCCTAGCGACAGTGTGATGAGAAGGACACAGCTGCCCAGGCATTAGAGGCAGAACACCACACCCAAATGGCTCAAGCCAGTGGCCAGAGGCAAGAACTTAGAGGCACCTTTCTCGCCTACAGACTGGGCTCCCTGCTTTCCCATGGCTGCCTCTAAATGGACCACTCAGGCATTTGTCTGAAAATTTATGGTGGCCCCCACCCTATTCTTTCATACATACTGCTAGTTTGACATCTCTCTCTCTCTATCTCTCTCTCTCTCTCTCTCCCCCCCTCCCCCCTGCTCAGGATCTGTAAGAATCTTTGAACTTGTCTCCTATTGTGGTGGTGTAGTATATTTGCACCCTCCATCTGAAGAACCAGGGGATGCCCCAGGCTGGGATTTCCCTGGGATTCAGGGAAGAACACAAGGCCAGGCAAGCTCAAACTGGACACGAGTCAGATAAAAGCCACAAGTGCACCTTCCAGTATAAGCAAGTTTCCCATGTGAAGGACCCCTGGTCACAGATCAGACAACCAGGCATTAAGCCATCTGCCAGGTTGAAGAAGTATTTGGTGAAAGGCGCACTATACGCACCCACATGCAGCTCCCCTTCATTTCCCATTAGGGTACGTTGCTAGATTTTCTGGGACTGGAGCCCAATTTAGCTGGGAGCTCTTGAAACAGACAGCAAGGTGACTTAAGCAAGGAAGCCTCTCAGCCTCAGCACATGTTCTAGGACAAGGAAAAGGTGAGGGGAGAGGAAGATCAAAGGGCTGCTGCAGAAGGTGCCCCCAGGCCAGGGGCATCCGCAAGACTGCAGACAGGGCGACCCGTGCACGTGCGCATCAGGTTTGGCACTCCACACAGGTGTGGAAAGGTATGACCCGCGAGCCCATTTGCTGGAAGTGAACAGGGCAGTCAGCTAACCTCTGGCTGGTGCCGTGCAGTTCAAGCCCTTAGAACACATCAAAACCACCTAGAAACCACTGTGAAGGTTCCCACATCCAAGCCAATCCCTAGGGACACTGGTTGAAGGAATTTGGGGCAGGGGCCCAGGTACCAGTACTTTTTGAGTTCCACAGATGTGCAGTCAGGGTGAAAACCACGAGTCTGGAGGCTGTATGAATACAGAGCTCCTCTAACACGTACAGAGAGTTATACCAGGGCGAGACACTGAAAGCCCTTCCATCAGAAATGGAAAGAAAAAAGAAATACAAAGATGGGCAACAGCCACACTGCCCGTTTAAAGGGATTCCAGCAAGCTTATAACTAAGCCCAGGGCTGCCTCTGGCATCTGGACCAGCTTGGGTGCCCTGGCTATAACTCCCTTTTAAAAGTTTTTCATAGCTTTTATAGACTACTTAAGACGACCCTTCATCTTGTGCCAAAATAGCAGGGCTATGTTTGTTTAGCTTAAAGATTTGCAGGGCCAGTTGCTAAAAAAGGTGAGCGAGAAGCCTGCCAAAGCACAATGAGGCCATCGTTGCTGGCCAGTGACTGCGGACGGTGTTTGGCGTCCAGAAGCTCGCACGTCAGCCAGCTCCAGTTACAGGACAGAGGACAAAGTAGATGAGACAGACCAGGCCTAGGGTCGAGAAAGGTGATGAGAAACCAGACAAAGCAGGCTAAGGGAGGGAGGTGTGGAAACAACAGACTCAAGGGACCAGAAACCAGCAAGTGAGGATCTGTTGACTAGAAAACAAATTCTTTTACTGACGGTCTCCCAAGTGCCAGGAATTAGGCAAAGCCCATGGGAGAAAAAAATTGCAGGCTGACTCAACATATGGACCAGATCAATAATAAGGGCTAACTCGAGCAGGCAAGACTGGAGCAGAAGAGCTAGCAGGATGCCAAGATCAGAGCAGCCAGGCGTGCGAGAGCCAGCATGAACCCCGCCCGCTTCAAGGGTCAAGCCTTGATCCTAGGGCAGGAAAATGGCTGGAGCATGACAGACACACATGAAGACAGCAGTACCAATCAAGTCACAAAGCACCAGCGGAGGCAGATCCCAGTTACAGGTTCTGGAGCTCCATCCAGGACCGTGGCTCAGAACAGCGCAGACCCGGAGTCCAAGCGGCCAGCGACACGTAGGAAGGATGCTTGTTGCTCAGCCTCAGACATGGGAACCGGAGGAGGGTGGAGAACCCACCAGCGGTGGGAGGGAGGGAATGGCAGGCAGAGGGTGGAACCGGATGTGAGACACAAACGCCCATCACCAGAGGTTCATTGGTTTGGAAAGTTCCAACAGAGCAGTAGAGAAGGAGACAGGCCTGGGCTTCTGACAGAAAAACCGAGTCAGCCACCGCCACCGCTCGCTATAGGAGCACCGCACCTCGGCTCTAGAGGGGTCAAGGCCCTCCCCTCGCTCTGCCCAGGGAAAGGGACCAAAGTAATGCAGTCTGGGGCTGGAGGTGGAGCTTTCGGTGAGGGTAAAGAGCCAGGACCCCGAGAGCAAAGAGCCAAGGTCTAGGCTGGATTCCCTTTCTTGTGATTCCTGCTCTCACTTCCTTACCAGGCAGCTTGTTCAACAAATGGACCTGCCCTCTGTAGCAGGACCTAGATTTGGCCCAGGGGAAAGAGGCCTGCTGGGGCAGTTAGGTCAGGTCTATTGCAGGCCTTGGGAAGGTTCTTCTCCTTGGCTTGTTTTCCTGGGCTGGATTAAGCCATGGCATGGACTAGTCCTTCTGTGCTAAGTTCAGTTTGGGGCCCAGCTCAGGGAGAAGACCCAGCAGGAATCTCAGGCTTTTTTTTTTTGAATCGGAGTCTCACTCTGTTGCCCAGGCTGGAATGCAGTGGCACGATCAAGACTCACCGCAGCCTGGACCTCCTGGGCTCAGGCGATCCTTCTGCCTCAGCCTCCCAAGTAGCTGGGACTCCAAATGTCACCACTGCACCAGGCTCTCCCAGGCTTTTGAAGTGAAAACTGAAAACCAGACAGACAGATGAATCCTCACCACCTACAAGTGCCCCGGCCTAGTTTACCAGGCAGAAGACTGCACAGGCATTGGGGCCAAAGCTACCTCGTAATAAGGGATGTCAATGCCACTGCCTTTTTGCTACAAGTACGCTAGCCAGGAACCTGCAGCACTGAGTGATACTGGTCAAGGAGTCACCTCCTGGCCAAATCTCCTCCCACTCAGATGCATGGCTATCCCTAGGTAAGCATATATTCCCTCTATGCGAGAAGACATCACATGTATTCATAGGCTCATGTACCACATTATTCTAATTCACTGCCTCAATTCTTACAACCTAATGTGTTAGGTGTTACTATTATTAGCTCCATTTTATAGATGAGAAAACAAGTCAAAGCTAATAACTCGCCCAAGATTACTCAGCCAGGTCATCATAAAGTTGGGCTTGAGAACACAGCCCTCTCAGATTTTAAAGTCCAAACTTGTCTCTGCTACACTGTATGGCCCCTGTGCTCATAAACCAAGAAATCCGTCTGCCCTAGTCAGTTTCTTATTCGGAGCCAGTATGCGTAGAGCTCAGGGGTGTAAGACAGTGACAACAGGACCCATCTTTGCCATGTGCTTTAAGCCAAGCCATTCTCTGCTGGACAACAGGAGACATGAGGCAGAAACGGAGGCTGAAGAGAGTTAATGAAGATACAGTGAAGATTTGTACAGGTTGGTGACAGTGAGGGAGAAATCTGGGGTCCTTGGGATATTTGAAAGCCACAGGTACAGTGACTAAAAAAAAAAAATGGCCTGACAGTTATTCGGAGAATCCATTTAATGTGGCAAAATAAAATCTGGAAGGTTGTTGCTTTTGACGCATTAGCATTGTCTATGCTCTTATCTTATATAACCTACTACTTAAAAAGAAAAAAGTTTCTTAGTTACTTTTCCTAGTATGTATTATGCTACACTCAGCTGAACATATTAATACCTATTAATATGTAGGATCAATAACTACCTATCTGTAGTGGATTTTCTATGCTAGCCTGCTTTTCTTCCTTTTTTCACTTCTACTGTCATGGTTAATTCCATGACTTCCAGTCGCCAGATATTCCCACCTCTATCCCTGTGTACACCATGGCCAGAACAGGCTTCCTAAAGTCTGGCATTGGTCATCTCACTACTCTGCTTTAAAGGAAAAAAAAAAAAAAGATTGCAATGGCTCTCTAATGTTTTTATCCTCCACCTACAATTCGGAGCCCTATATATCCTAGTGCTAACCAACTTTGACAAACTATCTCTACCACAATACTGATATTGTGCCTGAATCCATCTAGACTAGTCTTCTTCCCCAAAACACAGTTGTGCTTTGTCTCCACATCTGCCCAGGAATATCTAGCTGCACTCTACTCCATCACGGCCAACCCCAGAACATAACTGTCATAAAAGAAGGGATCGTGAGCCAGGTATGGTGGCTGTGTGCCTGTAGTCCCAGCTACTCTGGAGACTGTGGTGGAAGGCTCCCTTGAGTCCAAGAGTTCAAGGCTGCAGTGAGCTGTGACCATATCATTGCACTCCAGCCTAGGTGACAGAGTAAGAGCCTATCTCCAAAAAAAGAGAGAAGGGATCTTGTCCTGTTCCCTGGTACATCCTCAGTACTTAGAACCAGACTTGGCACTTCTCGGGCACTCAATGATATTTTTGTTTTGAATGAATAAACGAATTAGGCCATTTCTTTTATTTATTTATTATTATTATTTTTGAGCTGGCATCTCACTCTGCCGCTCCCGGCCACCGCAGCCTCGAGCTGCTGGGCTCCGGCAATCCTTCTGCCTCAGCCTTCCAAGTAGCTGGAACCACAGGTGCGCGCTACCATGGCTGGCTAATTTTTTTATTTATTGTAGAAATGAGGTCTCGCCAAGTTGGCCAGGTGGGTCTCGAACCCGCGGGCTCAGGCAATCCACTCACCTCGGCCTCCCAAAGCTCAGGATTATAGGCTGAGCCACCGAGCTCGGCCAGGCCATTTCTTCAGACCGAAAAGCTCTGTTCACATCTTTAGTTCTCAAAATCTTACTGGCTCAGTAGGTACTGTGGCACTTTTTCAAGCATGGCACCAAAACTCTTTGGCTCACCTCCCATTGAGAATTATCATCTATGTCCCTTCCCCCTCAATCAGGGCCCCAGGGTTATTTGACCAATAAAATACAATGGAAGTGACACTGTGATGGTTGTAAAAATATGCCTACAAAATTTTTTAATACACTTCCCTGGGAGTCGAAGCTGCTTCCCTTCCCTTGGGTGTGGGCTGAACTTGGTGACTTGCTTCTAGCTACTAAAGCAGAAGTGATGCTGTGTGACCTTGAAGACTAAGTCCTGAAAAGGCACTGTGACTTCTGTCGTGTTTGCTCTCTCGACCTCAGATCGCCTGCTCCGGGGAAATCAGCCCTCACGTTGTGAGGGGCACAGCCCATGTGACAGGGAACTGAGGACTTTGCACACAACACACGAACAGGTAGGGAGCTGATCTCTCGGCGCCAGCCCAGCCTTTAGATGACTGCAGCCCCAAAGTACATCTTGAAAGCAACTTCACGAGATCCTCAGCCAGAACCACTCAGCCAAGCCACTCTAGAGTCCTGACTCTCAGAGACTGTGAAAGATAATAAAGGTTTGTTGTGGCAAGCTATGACATTTTGGGGTCATTTGCTATACACTAATAGAATTGCATGCCAGTTTCTGGGTCCAGGCCTTAAGAAATAATAAATTCCCAGCCAGGCAAGGTGGCTCAAGCCTATAATCCCAGGCTGAGGTGAGAGGATTGATTGCCTGAGCAAGCGGGTTTGAGAACAGCCTGGGCGACATAATGAGAACTCGTCTCTACAATAAATAAAAAAAAATTAGCCGGGCATGGTGGTGTGCGCCTGTAGTTCTGGCTACTTGGAAGGCTGAGGCAGAAGGATGATGAGCCCAGCAGGTCAAGGCTGCGGTGGCCGAGAGCATGCCACTGCACTCCAGCCTAAGCGACGGAGTGAGATTCCAACTCAAAAAAATAAAGAAAGAAAGAAGAAACTCCCAGCTCCTATCCCTTTGGACATTCATTCTTGGAACTTAGCAGTTGTGCTGGAAGGAAGCCAAGCTGCCTAGAGAGAGGCCCACACAGAGAGCAACTTACAACCAGATCACATGCAGGCACCATCTTGGAAATGGATTCTCTAGCCCACTAGCTGCCCTTGCCAAGCCCTGCCCATATTGCAGACTCATGGGCAAAATATTGGTGATGCTGATTGGTGACTCAGGATACTTTAAGTTACTAAGCTGGAGCTGGTTGATTATGCAGTAAGAGATGATAAACACAGATTCTGACATCCGTCTATGGGGTACTGCTGTGACAAAGTCCTAAAATCTGAGGCACTGGTTTTGGTAGTAGATAGAAGTCTACCAGGCCTTAGTAAGGCCAAAAGGAATGTAAGAAAATTATACTTGGAAGCTGGAGAAAGGAGGATCCTTGCAGTGCCAAAATGTCACTCATTTATTGACTGAGATAATACAGAAAAGGGTTCCTAGTAATTTTAGTTAGCTATCCAAAACGATTCATTTCCAGGCAGTATATAGCAGTGCCCACTGCCTTCTTGTCACTGCCTGTAAAAAAAACGCAAGACAAGAGAGATGAATTAAAGAACAAACCGTTAAATATAAAGGACCTAGAACTTGCTGGGTTTGAAAATCAAACTATTTTTTATTCCCATTCTCTGCAGATGACAAATGATTCTCAAATTAAGAAAAGGCCTCAGGCCAGAGATCACATCCAGGATGGGTCTATAAATCTGAGAGAGTGAATGGTACAAACTTCAGACAGACAAAAGGCTGGCAGAGGATCTCAAGGGCACCCCCGAGGATTCTCTCCATTCAACAGGGCTTCTAAGAATCTCTAGGGCGTTGACCCTCAGTATTCTCAGAGGGAGCCCAAATAGGGAAGAGCTTCTCTTGAAGAGCTTTTTCAGTGTGGCCTTCATCTAACAGTGAGAGTTTGCCACTCTGAAGGCACTGAAAGGGGAGGAAACAGAAATAGCATCACGTGCAGAAATCGCAAAAGAATGATGATCACCCCGCCACCAGTATAACCCGTGGGGACAGCCCGTTGACTGAAAGGTCCATTCACCAAAGAGCCTAGAGTCATCAGGAAATGGCGAGGTCAAGAGGTTAGTTCCCAGGACGGTTAATTCAGATCTTCCTTCAGCAGATTAAGCCTCACCAATTTTCTCAGCAGCCCAAACAGCTAACGCAGAAACCGGGGCCCCATATGCAATATGCCATCCTAAGAACTTTCCCTGGGATTCTAAAGAGAGATTATTCACATTGGAGTGAGGATATTTCTGCTACCTGAATTATACCGATCCTCCCTTGGGCTTAATAGAGACTCATCCACCTGTATTCCTGAGGAAGATATATTGATTAAGAAAGGCAAAAACCCTAAGTCAGAAACAAGACTGTGTTCAATCTTCTTTTTTTTTCTCTTAGCAAATGGGGCCATAATTCCAAGTAAATGGCATGTGAAGCTGTTAAGAGCAAGCCCCACGTTTGCACTGCCATGTTCTACTGGTTGTAAATAACACGCGTGTCTACACCAGGGACCAAATTGCTCGTTAGCTGCCAACATTAGTTGTTTAATGATCTGAGGAGCAGAAGCTGCCAATTATTGTATTCCTTCTTAAAATACCACTCAAAGCCCATACATGTAATTATTATACCTTTTCATTAAATTTTTATGATTCTTCTGAAGCTGGGTTCATTCAACCTATAAAACTCAGAGAACCCTTTGAGGCTGTCATTACATAATTGGGTTGAAAATGCACCTATGACCCACTGTGCATGAGCCTGAACTCTCGCCCCTGATCTGCCACTGACCAGCTAATTGAGGGAACTTAGCCGAAGAACACAACCCACAGCCTCGGTATCCCCATCTATTCACTGGGATCATGGTCTTTCTCCCGTGAATCACAGAAACTTTCAGACAGACAAAAGGTTGGCTGAGGATCTCGAGGACATCACATAGGATCCTCTCCATTCAACAGGGCTTCTAAGACTCTCCAGGGCGTTGTCCCTCAGTATTCTCAAAGAGAGCCCACAGAGGGAAGGGCTTCTCTTGAAGAGGTTTTACACTGTGGTTTTTGTCTAAAGGAGTGAGGGTTTGCCATTCCGAAGGCACTGAAATAGGAGAAAACAGAAATAGCATTATGTGAAGAAACTGCAAAAGAATGATGATCACTCTGCCACTGGTATAACTCACGGGGACAGCACATTGACCAAAAGGCCCATTCACCAATACAGTTTCACAATATAGTTATTGTGAAATAAAATAACAAATACAGAGGAATGTTTGAAAGCACTATTAAAATGCTAGGGGAAGATACCATTTTCAAAGACTCTTGCTTTCAAGCTACTAATTAATGGAAAAAAGATATCCCTTACTAACTGCCAGAGTAAGACGGAACTGTTATCTCTTGAGAATTCTCCAAGTGCTATGACTACATTTTTAAACTGAGTATATCAGCTTGTGTCATGTTATCATCCTTCCCCGGTAGGAAGGGTTTGATCACATCTAATAATCCTCATAGAGCACCTAAAGATACACAATGATATATACACACATAACATGCTAGAACCATGTGGCAAACAGATAACATTTCATCTCTAAACTCTTCAAGAAACTGGAATTGGAAGTTTGAAACATGGTACCTGCACACACAACTTGTGCTTCACTGTGTGTGCATAGGTATTTTTAAGAGTCTTATTTGTCCCTTTATAAGAAAACCATGCTGCCCCCTTATTCCTCGAGTTTTAGTGAAACTCTCAGAAAAACTTTGAGTTGTCTGAGAATGACATAAAAATGATGGAATGTTAATCACGGACAAAAGACAGTTTTGTTGTGGTTGCCATTCTTTTATTCCGACTTGCTTCAACTTCTCCTCCCTTGCAGTTACCTGATATGGCAAGCATTTTGGCTTCAAGCAATGCTGGTAGTTGGGTTTCAATATCGTTAACCTTCTTCCTCAGAGTGCTGCAGAATCTCTCACTCATAGACACCTAGTGGGAAAGAAATAGCCAGGAATCATCATTTACTCAGCTCAAAACTGGAAGGCAACCAAACACCCAGGTCAGAGATTTCTGGGCTTACAAGTAATTAAGGGGGGGTAATAAAGAGTGATTGGAGGAGAGTGCTTAAGAAGCAAGCAATGGGAAAGAGAGAGAGAGAGAAGGGAGGGAGGCAGAGAAGGGAAGGGATGGGAAGGGGAGGAGGAGGGAGAGGGCGAGAGGAAGGAAGGAAGGAAGGAAGGAAGGAAGGAAGGAAGGAAGGAAGGAAGGAAGGAAGGAAGGAAGGAAATAAAGCAAGCATTGGATGTTTCAAGCATGAACCTTACACCTTTCACCATATCTGAACACAAAACTGATAACAGCCAACACAACAGAGCAACCACAAACTAAAATAACTTCATCACTCCTGTCTTCTCCCTTCTCCCCACCTTGGCTCCATACTCTGTGTGAACCGCTCTTGTCCCAGGTGGTTTAGCTCACTCACATCCTTCAGAGCTCTCTGCTCCATGGTAGCCAGGGACAAGATCTTGCTGATTACCTACTCAAAGCAGCCTCCCTGGGCCTTCCCTCCCCTTGATGTCTTTCCAAAGCCCCCTCTCGAGTTGGCACACTATTTGTTTTCATACCTTTGCTCTGACATCATCTCTCTACTAGGTATGAGCTCTACGTTAGCGGAGACTTCGTTCTGTGCCTGGCACGGCACAGGCAGTAAATAAGATGTGGCCACTGAGATGAAAGTCAGAGCTGAAGGCTAAATTTAATTACTAGTAGACACTGTCTAGGGAAACTTTGAAGGCAGATGGATACTGGCTGGAAAGTCAGATTGGAAAAATATGCAAGTAACTCTCAGGAAGAGTTGAGGGTTTTGTCATTTGTTTTCCCATCACATTCCAAACACTTCCTACATTCTTCTCTAAGTTTTCAAAAATAGTAAAAATCTTAAATCTCACTTTCTTTTTCCAAATGCCTTTAGGTTATCTTTTATTTTATGGGAGGCTAAAACATCACATTTTTTTTCTTTTGTTTAAGGCTAAAACCTCATATTCAGATGTTATCAACACTCAGATTAATGAGCTACCTAGAAAAATTTCCAGCTCAACAAAAGCACACAGCATGGATTTAATAAAAATACATATATCTGCAGCAATACTTGGGGTTGTCCACAAAGAAAGTTACCTAGAAGCATCACTCTTTTCTTGCCAAGACTCTGAGATTCCTTTCAAAAAGTAAAATTAATCCAGTTGGGTTTAGAACTCGGAGAAAATACAAAGTTTAATTTCCCAAAAGAATCTAGGGCTTGCTGGATACCATCAACTTTAAATGTTTTGCTTATCTCAGTCTGAATTGAGATTATTTTTAGAGTCCAAGCAGGCCTCGCCCATCCTGCCTAAAATACTCCACTATTTCTCTCATGGAATTTCATGTGTCCTTTTCCATCCAGTGGCTGTAATTTTCCAACATCTCTTTATAAGAATCATGGTCTAGATAAAGACAACAGTTTGGTAGCCTGTAGGCCAAAGCCTGCACTGATGAGGTTAAAAATCCACTTGTCCGATGTAATTAATTCTGAGACCCTTTCAATGGTCCTAAGATTTTTCAGGATGTCAGAACCAGAGTTAAAAGGAAGATGTCTCAGTTACCATCCCCTAGAACCACATCTTGGGTTGACTCAATGTCCAGCGACTGGCACATCCCATCCTATCCACTTAAGAATGTCATCGGATGTCTGGGGACATCTCCATTAACTCTATAACACCAGCCATCATTCTTATGTCTCATCCAATCTATGTCCAATATTTCTAATTTTAGTTAACTGTATCTGTTAATCATAATCGGGTCAGTTTCTCCATTGTTGAGCAAATCTATCCTTCAAACTGTCACTATTAATGTGAAACAACCTTTCTGAATCTTCTTATTAAATAGCAATGTTCATTCTTTCAGGCTCTGCTAGATGTAACCCAATACTCACCAATCTCCAGATATCCCATTTATTTCCAACTGTTTCTTCCATCTCATTTATCCCTTAATTACCTTTGGCTTGGGTAACTCATATGGATTGAAGAAATGTAAAGAGTGCGAGGAAGGGTTCATCTCTCTCTGAGGGAGAAACCCAGCGAGTATCAGGTGTGCGTGCATGTGTGTGTGTGTGTGTGTGTGTGTGTGTGTGTAAAACACACTAGAGAAAGAAAACTGTGTCAAGCTGAGACTTTTACATCATGGTCCCCAATCTAGTCTAGAGTGAAGAGAAGAGACTGGGCAGTTTTGTCTTAATTCTCGGTAGACTAATGTAGTCCCCCTCACCCACACACATAAACACATACATTCATATATGTGCACACATCCACACCCAGCTATACACACACACATACACACTGCAGAAAATCTGCATCTTCTTTTTACTTACAAATAAAATTGGACCCTGAGGAACTCATTATCAATTGGAGCTTTGACATTTACATGTTTAAATCAAAGACATGAGTTCCTTAATTTTACAAAAAAGCAAAGTAATTAAAAGGCTTTTGTGAGTGCCTTGGAGAAGGTATGTGCCACTGATCTGAATGTCTGTGTCCCCTACTGGTCCCTCAGAATTCATAGGTTGAAATCCTAATATCATCCCAAGGTGATGGTATTAGCAAGTGGGGCCTTTGGAGGTGATTAAGTCATGAGGGTGGAGTCCCCATGCAGGGGATTACTGTACTTATAAGAGAGACCACAGAGAACACTCTTGCCCTCTTTCAAGCATGTGGGAATGCAAGAAGTCTGTCATCTGCAACCTGGAAGTGCCCTCACCAGAACCCAGGCATATTGGCACCTGATCTCAGACTTCCAGCCTCCAAAACTATGAGAAATAAGTCTGTTTATAAGCCAGCCAGTCTATGGTACTTTGTTAGAGCAACCTAAATGGACTGAGGATGTATACAAACAAAGCAAACCATTTGGTGTTTGGGCAAATCCAAGATCTTTAACAATAGTTGGAGACTATCAACAAATCCCAATACTGTGTGTATATGTATATATGAGTGTGTTCACAATACAAAATGTCACAAACACACCCACACACAAGATCCATCTGCATTATCTAATGGGCACATCTGAATATCCACTGCAGGTGTTCAGACACATTCATACTCATATTCATATTATGTATTCCTATTGTTCTGAAGATAGTCAATAAATCCAGATCCAAGACAGTCCGCCCACCATTTTAATTCTATGTAGAATTTAGGAAGCACCTGATAAAATATAAATGGCATATATTCACAGTAGAAAATATAGGAGAAGAAATACTTGCCGGGCTCGGCAGCTCAGCCCGTAATCCCGCGCCTTTGGGAGGCTGAGGTGAGTGGATTGCCTGAGCCCGAGGGTTCGAGACCCGCCTGGGCAGCGAGACCTCATCTCTACAATAAATCAAAAAATCAGCCGGGCGTGGTAGCGCATGCCTGTAATTCCGGCTATTCGGAAGGCTGAGGCGGGAGGATGGCCGGAGCCCAGCAGGCGAGGCGACCGAGTGAGACTCCAGTCTGGGCGACCGAGTGGGACTCCAACTCAAAAAAAAAAGAAATACTTTCACTACCTCTCCCATGCCAAGAAGCTTTTGCTTCTCCCCACCTCCCTACTCGCTCCCCTGAGGGTGACAGTAGCAGATACAGTCAGAGCCATAAATCCTAGCGGGCGGTGCCACTACAACTTATGAGGCAGAGATTCAGGTCACTCTCTAACACATCCTCTTCTGCTTCATATAACAAAATTGGTAAGCTGAGTCCCTCTTAACCCTGAAGTCGGCCAGGGAAAAGGGTCTCAGGCCTGGCTGGCATGAGATCCTAAGATGCAGATCTGGGGGAGGGATCATAAAAGCCCAGGCCCTGTGCAGTCCTTTCCCAGAGTCGTGCTTGGGAACTCACATCCTTGCACTGCTCTGAATACAGCAGTACTTTTGAGTCTCAGTCTGCTCTTCTTTGGGTGAATATGTGTATACGTTCTG
The DNA here is from genome assembly GCF_000164805.1 of Carlito syrichta. Taxonomy (NCBI): domain Eukaryota; kingdom Metazoa; phylum Chordata; class Mammalia; order Primates; family Tarsiidae; genus Carlito; species Carlito syrichta. Next base: position 693,449 of record NW_007252945.1, read on the forward strand.
AGGGACAGCAGAACAGCTTTTAAGCATTCCTGGGTCCCTGGCCCCGATGCCATCCTATGGACACCTCTTGTCTCTAACAAGACGCTCTCCTGGTATGCAAGGTATGATCGCCAGTCAAACCTGCTGCAGTGTGACTTTTAGCAAAATCATTGAGTGCTGTTTTCAGAAATGAATTAGATACAAAGACAGAGAAAGAGGCCAGAGTAACTGTGGATTTTGTCAACAGTGCACCCCCAGTTTCAACTTAGCTGTGTTGTTGGCGTGTTTCCTGATCTAGGGTCAAAGCACCCAGATAAGAAGAGCTTCCTTCCAGGACAGTGGGTTCTCGGTTGCCTTCCTCTCTGCTCAGCACCCTGTCCTTTTCACGTTTCGACCATCTTATAAACACCCCTGGTTCCCAGGCCTACTGCAAATAATCAATGATTCATATCCAGTACTAGACAAAGATATTTAGTAATAATTCACAGAGTGATCGATCCTGCTTCTCAGTCTGTCAATAACTCGGTCAGATATAACCAAGTAGGGAAGGGCTCATGTTTCGTAAACTGTGGTTCTCGTAACTAACCAGGGCACGGGCTAATCTAATTGGCTACGTGCTCTCAGGGAATAATGAAGACGTGTTCAGTCTCTATACAAACCAAAGTCTTGCTGTGGCCGCATAAACCCAGGATAAAGTAGGCAAAATGATTCTCAAGGCAACTGAAAAACTTCACAAAACAAAAAACAATCACCTACTGCAGCATTTCCATTTGCAAGGAACCTGCACATTGCCCTCCTGGGAGGAAAAGTAATTAATTTCTCAAATTACTTCCATCCTGAAAGTCTTTTTAAGCAAAGGCATTCGATATGCATAGCAACGGTTCTTTGCCATTCCCTAAATGACAGTTTTTTTCTGAAGCAAAGGCAAAACCAGTCCATTTCTGGGTGACCACAGTCAAGACCTCCACTATGACAGCAGCCCTCTCCTCTGGGCCTGCAAAATGGGTTGGCAGAGTCTGTGTTTCTTCCAGAGTCCAGGTATCCTGTAATCTAGATGTGAAAATATGTTGGCAGAGTCTGTGTTTCTTCCAGAGTCCAGGTATCCTGTAATCTAGATGTGAAATTAAGTCAAAAGAAAATTTCACAGACTTCTTCGGAAAATGGGAGTAGAGAGGTACTTACCTTAGTAGTGATTTCTTTGAGTGACACGTTGAGGGACTTTATTCTTTCCTGGAGGCTAGAAGAATTAAAAAGAGGATATTGATTTTCTTGGTAACCACAGCTTGATCCCACCATATTTAAGGAACTCTGCAAAGAGTAACACTATGCATCGGCACAGTGGCTGAAGAAGGGTGGAAGGAAAGATGATGCCACATTGGTTCCATCTGACGGTGGAATCAACACGTTGCCAGGAAGCGGATCTTTCCTCTCTGATTATGCCTTACTTAGGCCACTACTACATCCTATTGTTGTTCCCATAGCGCACACCTACTGTTAACAGGAAGAACAGCTCAGATGTGCTCCTAGCAGAAAAGGATTAAAACGTGCATTCCTGTAACCACATTCCTAGAAAGATGGTCTACGCAAGGCGGTGTCTTACTGGCAGGGAATCAAACAGTATCTATTTGGGCGCACTGCACATTTCAACAAATGTATACCGAGCGCCTCTGTGTCTGCACTGAGCATTCATGTCGGGCATAGAGGAGATGCACATATTTAAATATGTCGGAAATAGCACCCCCTGAGGTGTTCCCTGCTTCTCTTTTCTCCTTGGCACTTTTCACCTTGACATATTCATTTACTCATGCAATTTCTCTCTTTCTCCCACTGGAATATAAGTTCTACGAGGACAGCGACTGTCAGTTATGTTCACTCCTGCATCCTCCGTGTTTAAAAACTCCTGAAGCTTATGAGGAGGCACTCAGGTAAGAGCTGTAGAGTGAACAAATCAATGCAACTAGGATTCGGGTCTTACTCTCAGGGTTGTTACCTGGTGGAGAAGAAACACATGCAGGCAATCAACTATAATGTAAAGCAAGGGAAGAAATTACTATAAGGGGAATAACAGTCCAATGCTAGGAGAAAACTGCTACGTTAAAAACTTTCTCCAGGTCGAATATCATCTGCCTTGTGCAATGGAGACAATAAATTTGTGGGGCAATTTAGAAACTAGAGGACTGGTGAGAAAGCGTCCTGGAAGAGGTGAGAAGTGAACTGGGCCTCACAGGAAAAAAGGGGGGGAAATGAAATTCCAGGGGGAAGATGAATCTAACTGGACTAAATGGTTCACGCAGGCGAATTTCAAAAGGCAGTTAGATGTGGAAATGATTAGTTCTAGCAGGAAGGAAGAGGGAAGGAGTCTGATAAAGACAGGGTGGGGGCTTCCCTGTGTCATCAATGTTAATTTATTTATTTAGGGAAAGAGACCCAGAGTGGTGAAGGGGGAAATGTTAGTATTTGTTCAATCTCAGTGGTAGATAAAGGAGTAACTGTTACATTTTTCAATATGTTTGGAATTTTTTTTTTTTTTTGAGTTGGACTCTCACTCTGTCGCCCAGACTGGAATGCAGTGGCCACTCCCGGCCACCGCAGCCTCGCGTGCTGGGCTCCGGCGATCCCTCCGCCTCAGCCTTCCGGGTAGCCAGAATTACAGGCGCGTGCTACCACACCCGGCTGATTTTTTTATTTATTATAGAGCTGAGGTCTCGCTGCCCAGGCGGGTCTCGAACCCGCGGGCTCAGGCCATCCACTCACCTCAGCCTCCCAAAGGCGCGGGATGACAGGCTGAGCCACCGAGCCCGGCTTGGAATATTTTTTACAACCAAAATAATGGAATACCAAGTTCTTTTCATTATTAAGTGATGGGCTAAGGAGTTTTGAGCTTTATCCCATAAGCAATGGGAAATTGTTCTATTTTTTTAGCAGGAGAGCAGTATGAAAGAAATGTTTTGTTCTCTTTTTGGGGGGGAAAATCAATTGGGCAGCACGATGAGGGATGACTTGGAGAAAAAAGGCCTAGAGGTGACAAAACCAGGCAGGCCCTCTCAGCAGTCAGCCAGGCAAGAGGGCCCGAGGGCCTGCACAGAATAACACAGGTCAGAAAGGGAAGAAGGGAGCAGGGAGTGGATTGTCGATGCTGGAAAGCAGGGGATAACACCCATTCTAGAGCCTTTCTTTCCTTCGTGCGTCCATAAACTCATTCGTTCTTTTAATATCTACTAAGTCCCCAGTCTGTTGGGTCCTTAGAGCATAAAGACATGGTTCCTGCCAGGCGTGGTGGCTCATGCCGGTCATCCCAGCACTTTGGGAGGTGTAGGCAAGAGGATCACCTGAGCACAGGGGTTCGAGACCAGCTGGCGCAACATGGCGAGACCTCATCTCTACAATAAATTAAAACACTTAGCCAGGCAGGATGTTATGTGCCTATGGTTCCAGCCACTTGGAAGACTGAGGCAGAAGGATCGCCTGAGTCCAGCAGGTCAAGGCTGTGGTAGTTGTGAGTGTGCCGCTGCACTCCAGCCTGGGCAACAGAGTGAGACACCAACTCAAAAAAAAAAAAAAAAAAGACATGCTTCCTGCCTCAACCAGTTACCGCTGCTAGGAAGGCAAGAGAAGGTTATAGGCACTAGATCAGTGGTTACTTGATAAAATGGTCTGCAAGAAGGAAAAGTCAAGCTTTCTAGGGTATACATGGGGAGGCGTTGGGGAGAGGTGCAGGGGTTGCCAAGCATCTGAGTTAAACTGCCAATTTGCTGATTTGCTGAACTGACTTTGGATGTTATCACCTCCACTAATTTGTGATTTCTGAGTATAAGCAAACTTATTTCAATTGCAAATATCTGGGAGCTGGTGTAGGTCCATGTTAAGCAGTCATTCCCACTTTAGACTTACTTTCTTTCTTTTTGAGTTGGAGTCTCACTCTATCCCCCAGACTGGAGTGCAGGGGCCGCTCCCAGCCACCACAGCCTCGACCCGCTGGGCTCCGGCGATCCTTCCGCCTCAGCCTTCTGAGTAGCTGGAACTACAGGCGTGCGCTACCACGCCTGGCTAATTTTTTGATTTATTGTAGAGATGAGGTCTCGCCAAGTTGCCCAGGCGGGTCTCGAACCCATAGGCTCGGGCAATCTACTCACCTCAGCCTCCCAAGGCGTGGGATTACAGGCTGAGCCATGGAGCCCGGCTAGACCTACTTTCAACAGAAGAGGCTTCCAGCTGAGGTGAGGTCAACTCAGATGGAGGAGGTGAGGGCTGACCAAGACAGGGCATGTGGCACCAGATTCTTCTGAATTATGGAGGTGCCATGCAGGAACAATTGATGTGCTCAGTGGGAACAGCGGAAACCAATATTTGGAATCCTGCCTGAAACAATTCTAGACTCTGGTTGACTGGGGATTGGATCTTTTGAGGGACAGAAAGTCTGAGAGTCACACAGACATGGCGATAGAGGTGTATCAAAGCACTCAGGATACCAAGGAGAGAAAAGGGACTGAAGGTGCCGAGCACAGGCCTGTACTGATCCTGTCTGATTCTGGTAGCAGCACCAGCTTTGTCCAAACCAAAACCCTTCCTTGGGCAGAAATGCACTCTCCCTTGCTGGGTTCATGGAAGTTCATCCAACTAATAAATTTTTAATAAAGAGTTCACCATATAATTGAATCTCTGTGAGCATTTAATAGTATATTACAAATAGTTGTTCCCAATCACATGCAAAGACTAAGTTCATGCATTAACAATTAAGATAGGTAGGTAGTATACCCTCTTACTAGTACTGAAAACTAGCTGACCAAACAGCAGTAACTTTAGTTAATGCCCAACGTAGAGAATACAAAATAGGTCAACTGCCATCTTTTCAGGGGTTGACAGGGTTCACTGGTCTTGGCTCAGACCTGGCCCTATTCCAGAAAGAAAATTCGTTTCCTCTCAAATATCCACGTCAGAGGAAGGAGGCAGCGATGCAGGTAATTGAATGCATTGTTTTATATTTGAGTTGATTTATATTTAATTTATGCTATATTACATTTTGCAGTAGATTTACCTTTCTAATTATGTTTTGCTCAGGCTAATATTAACATTAGTTGCATCCCTGGGGCATACACAGAATAAAAGCAATGGTGAGGGGGGAGACAGAAGCATTTGAGGAACATATACACTATGCTGGTGGGTTTCAAGTCTTTCTTAGTGGTGGAACTGTCTCAAATAAAAGTTTACCAAGAAATGTAAAATATAATACAGATAATGGTGGTCTGCTCTAATTGGAATAGGGTGTCTAGCCCAGGGTACAAATAATGCCACATCAGTTCCCACCATACACGATGCTACTGCTTTCACATGGTGGTCCTAGACCATAATTCAAGAGCAGGAGTACAACTTGAAGGCCAGCAAATGAGACCAGTTAAATGTTGATAAACAAGAGCTCATGTACTTTAACGATTAAAACGAATCCCACGTTTCTTTTAAACATGTGTATTGTTTGTGACAAATAAGAACTATCCTCTTGCCTGAGCCCGCGGGTTCCAGACCAGTCTGGGCAACTTGCTGAGACCTCGTCTCTACAATAAATTAAAAAATTAGCCAGGTATGGTAGCGCGCACCTGTGGTTCCGGCTACTTGGAAGGCTGAGGCGGAAAGATCTCTGGAGCCCAACAGTTCGACGCTAGGGTGGCCGTGAGCGTGCCACTGCACTCCAGCCTGGGCAAAAATGTGAGACTCCAACTCAAAAAAAAGGAACTATCCTCTTTGATCAAATTATGTTGTACCCTGGAAACATATAAGTTGTCCACGCAAATTAGCAGACATGTTTTAAGACACATGCCAGACCTGACTTACTCAAATGAGGAAAGCAGCTGCCCTGGGAATAATCGAGTCCAGCATTCATTGATCACTCACTATATACCAGGCACTTTTCCAGATTATTTACATAGATGAGCATTTTAAATTCTTATTACAACTCTGTGAAGTAGGAACTATAATTATTTACATTTTCAGACAATAAAACTTAGTCAAAGAGACCAAGAGAGATTTAAGTAACTTTCCCAGGGTTCATCAGCTGGTAACAAGGGGAGTGTAATGGCCTTTAAAGAAGTATGTTAAAATGAAGTCATTATCCAATATCACTGGTGTCATTATAAGAAGAGACAAGAACACAGACGCACAGAGAGAAGACCAGGTAAGGACACAGGAGAAGACGGCCAACGGCGAGCCAAGGAGAGAGGCCTCAGAAGAAACCAATCCTGCCGACACCTTGATCTCCAACTTCCAACCTTCAGGACTGTAAGAAAATAACTTTCTGCTGTTTAACCCACCTCGTCTGTAGCACTTTGTTATCGCAGCCCTTCCCGACGAATGCAGGCAGGCTTTTCCATTTCTAACCATATGATTAATTCCATGTGTTATTAAGGTCCTACATACTGGTGCCTCACAGTCCAAGAAAAAAAGTTGCTACTCCATGTGGCAGTAGCTAGTTGACAGAACACACGGTGGCTCTTGATTTGCTTCAGACGAACAGATGGTTGCGTTTCCAGCCTGCCCAGTTGGAAGACTAAGAGCTGCTACAACAATAGATGTGGGCAGAATGTAAACGCTCTTGTCTGTAGCTTAGGAGCTAAGCATTATGAATGGTGGCTAAGAGAAAACTTCACATGAGAATGCCTTTGATTTTTAAAAACGATTATGAGGCTCTTGGATTAGTACAGGAGCTCACAAGTGCCTTAGCTTCGGGGTGGGAATGAAAAAGGGGCTCCTTTCAATACTCCTGCAATGCCACAAAAAGAATGCCACCACTGATGTTAAAAATATCAGTGATAAAAATTCAATTTGGGGAGGGACAGATTGCTTTTCAGCAATAATTAGAAGGGAAAATGGAATTTAAGTCAATTACAGTCACTAATCTAGAAAGTACAAGCCAAGACTTGATCTAGGGCCAGAATGAGACATTTATGCAGGAAGATACTGCCAGGCAATTTTGGTTCCATGACTCGGGAGTGAGAAACTGTTCTAAACATAACTGGTCCAAGCAAAGAACCATCTCTACTGCTGCCTCTCTGGTGCCAGCCGTGGGCACGTCTCCTCTGAAATGCCACAACAGCCTCTGAACTGTTCTTTGTTTTTATCCTCACCCCTCTACAGTCTGTTCTCAAGAGCGTAGCCAGGGTGAACCCTCATAAGCATGTCAGATAAAATGTCACACCCACGTAAGCCAGGACCTCAAGGAGGTACATGGCCCATGTCCCATCGCATCTCTGACCTCCTCTCCTACAAGTCCTTCCACAGAGGCCTGCTGACAGCTGCTTGAACCTGCCATGGCTGGCGCAGACCTCTCAGCCTTGCACCTCTGCCCCCATGCACACACGGAGCCAACTCCCTCCCACCTGCAAACCCTTGCTCACCCCGACACTCTCCGTGAGGCTGGCCTGACCACTCCATCTGAAACTGCAAGTTTCACATTCTCTTCTCTTACCCCCCTCCATCGCATTCACTAATCGCAGACTAATCTAACTTACAGTTTACATATTTATGATGTTTATAGTTTATTTCTGCCCTTTCCCACTAGAAAGAAAGCTCTATGAAGGCGAGGATCTTTGCCTGGAGAATTACTGGCACACAGAGTAGGCAGCTAATCAACACCTGCTTAATGAACGGCGCTCACATTCTTGTCTTCTCTCTAAGAAATATGTGGGGTGAGTGGGGTGAGAGTGTCTTCACTCAAACCATGACATGGTGAGTGGTTCCATATTGATCCCCCCTTCAGCAGGGATCAAGGGTTGTAGCTGCTCTCCACCTTAAGGCTGGGGGCATGAGCTTTGCTTGAGAGAGAAAACGAAGAGGTTAAAAACTTGGAGTCAACTTATAAGATCTCGTCTCGTAAGAGAGGAGATGCTCTTTCTACATTTCATCTCTTAGAAGTCTTGCTCTCTTTGGCTTATCTCTGTTGGAGAGTTTATTTTCATGGACTGTGCTATCGGTGTAACCTCAAAATGTATATGTTGAAGTCCTAGCGCCCCATACCTCAGGATATGACTGTATTTGGAAATAGTATCATCACAAATGCACGTAGTGAAGTTCTACTCCAACACGACTTGTGTCCTTATAAAAGGAGGACATTTGAACTCCGAGACACGCACAGAAGGAAGATGCTGTGAACAGGCACAGGGGGAGAAAGTGACCATCCTCAAGCCAAGGAGACAGTCCTGGTCCCACCTTGATTCTTGGGCTTCTAGTCCTGATAAATTGCTATTTAAGCCATTGACTGTTGCACCGCCTTGTTATGGGCAGCAAGAAGGGAGACACATGGAGGGCCACTTATTCCTGACCCTTGGAATGGTAAGAGAAAGAACGCCAAGGACACCTGGCGGTCTCAGCTGAGAGCCCCCCTCTAGCCAGTGTCAAATGAGTCCTCACTCTGGCATGCTGCCAAGGCCAGAGGTGAGCTCCAAAAACGCAGAATGATTATGCTTGGAGCATCTTGTTCATCTCCCCCAAAATCTATAGCTGCTGCTATGGTTTGAATGCGTCCCTCAAAATTCATGTGTGGGAAACTTAACCCCCGATGCAACAGTGTTGAGAGGTGCGACCTATAAGAGGTGATTAGGTCATGAAGGCTCTGCCAAGAATCCAGGTGTCAGCAGAGTTGGTTCCTTCTAAGAGTCCTTAGGGGAGACTATGTACCAGGTCTCTCTTCTTGGTCTGCATGGCCTGTAGATGGCCACTTTCCATCCTCCCTTCTACGCTCATACACATTCTCTCTCTCTCTCCTCTCTCTCTCTCTCTCTCTTTTTCTCAGAGCCCTCTTGCCTGAATCTAAGGGGAGTGTTCCAAGTATTACTAAGAGAAGATGCAGATTCAAATTTGTTATCTTATAAGACTCTTGAGATAGACCTCCCTAGGTGACAGGGTGACAGGATCTGGAGAAATAAGGAGTAAACGGTTGTTAGTTGTTTGCTCTCTCTCTCTCTGTCTCTCTTCCCTCTTCTGTCTTTTCTCTCTCTCTCTCTCTCTCTTCTTCTCCTTCTCCTTCTCCCTCTCATTCTCCTCTCTCTCTCTCTCTCTCTCTTTCTCTCTCTCTCTCTCGTGTACACACCATGCCTCTTGCCATGGTATGATGCAGAAGAAGGTCCTTGCCGGATGCAGTCCTCTCAACCTTGGACTTCTCAATTCCAGAATGAATATCTGTTCTTTATAAACTATCCAGTCTGTTGTATTCTGTTATAGCATCGAAATGGAGTAAGACAGCTGCATTAGGCATTTATTTGGTTCAAGAATCCCATGTCCCAATCAAATAGCCACTGACAACTGCTGACAGTGAGTGTATAGAGGGCTCATGCAGAGATGGCTCAGGCAGCCAAGACCAGAAGTGCCTTCCCAAAGAGCCTAGAGCTTGCATCCTGGCAAAGCCTCTTCTCAGGGCACTGCTCCCAAGGGTGGACCATGCTACAGTGGGTGTACCTCTAGGCCCAAGCAGTGGTCAGGCAGAGGCTGCTTTGAAGGGTGTGTATATTGCTTGGACATGCAGAGTAGGTGTCCACATGTAAAACCCATCATGGTACCAGACATATACAAGGGTAAAAAGACATGAGGGGGAGTTCCACTTGCCCCGTGCTCTGGGACACAGCATCAGGCAGGCCTCCTTCAATGTTACATCCTAAAGAAACTACCTCTCACCCCATGTGCTCTTCAGTGGTTCATTAACACTCTTTCCTACCACCAGTAACCCAGCCGTGACCACCCTTAGCACCAACCACTGAGCAGCAAGGCTCTGGGCCTCAGCGTTGGATTCATACCCAGGATGGTAGCTACACAAAGACAAGGTTTTAAAGAACAAACTCTGTTCCTACTTTTATCTGGACCTCTGCTGAGAACGACACTCAGAGAGTTACACCACCACCCCACTCACTTTCTGCAAGACTTTTAACAAGTCATGAACTTCCATTTGGGGCTTCGTTTTTCTCATCTGCAAAACGAGAACGTTGGACTCAATTCTTTTCAAGAAACTTCCAGGCCCACCATCCAAGATTCTTTCACTGTTCTACCATTCAAAATTCTTTTATGGACCTTACTTTATTTGTAGGTATTTAGAGAACCTTAAAAACACATAGGTTTTATAAAGTGTCAGATGACAGAGAAGATAGAGACAGAAATATGCACCAGACCCTTGTCATTTTTATCAAGCAAGGCATGTGTCTTTCAGCCCTATGAGTCGTGCAGAGGGTCTGCTGTCTACAGACAGTTGCCCGTCCGTCTTCTGCCTGTATACATGTGGCTGGATGCTGAGTCCCATTTCAGCCATGAACTGCAGGAGAGGAGGAATATCGATTTCATCTCCAAACGGCCTTCTCCTTGGTCCCTACCTCTCCCGCATTCCCCATCCCATTCCCTGTTTCTTGTTTAGTAAAAATCAGTTTAAGAATGGGAGACTGTGGCCCACCCCCTCGGGTCCCCTCCCACTGTGAGAGTTTTTCTATCCCCTCAATAAATCCTGCTTTCTAGAAGAAGGAGAAGGAGAAGGAGAAGGAGGAGAAGGAGGAGGAGGAGGAGGAGGAGGAGGAGGAGGAGAAGGAGAAGGAGAAGGAGAAGGAGAAGAGGAAGAAGAAGAAGAGGAAATGGAGATTGTTCCTAAGGCAAACTAGAAATGACAGCGAGAGCATGATGACAGCTACTTTAGCTTAGGCACTCCTTGGGTCTTGAATTTAGAAAGCAAAGACACAGGAATCTGTTGACATGAACAATTTTGCCAGTGACTGCTCAGTTCTCTGACCTTCTGTCAGAGGGCAAGTGGATAAGAAAGTGACAGTGGAACAGATTTAGGAAACCCAGGTTTATCTAATTGGCCTTTTTCCTTCCTTGGACCCTTCTATCCTCACAGTTGATAATGGCACCCGAGGGGCATCTCTGAGGCACGGATGACAAAATGCCATGAATTCCTCTAGACGTCAGATGATATCGTTAAGGCACCATAGAGCATGTACAAGGGGGACCCCAAGGACCCAGGAATTTGTTTATTTAAAAAATTGTGTATTTATTATTACATGTTTAAACTTCAGTTACCTTCAAAGTAAGCACTGTTTGATGCAATACTCCTATCAAGATGCTTTTTCCACTGTTCAAAACAGTTTTGAACTGATCAATTTTAATGTCTTCTGCTCTTTTTTTTTGTTGGTCTTTTTGTTTCACCTCTTTCCCTTTGAGGACTTTTTTCATTGGGGAAACAAAAAGAAAGTCGCTTGGGGTGTGATCAGGAGAAGAGGAAAGGTAGGGCATGGGGGTCATGCCATATTTAGTAAAAACCTGCTGAACACTCAGCACAGTGTAGACAAGTGCACTGTCATGATGGAAGAAACAGTCACCAGTTTGCTGCAACTCGTTTCTTCCTCAACACAGCCCCTGACAACAAGGCTAGCTGGCTCACTGATGCCAATGGGTTCCTAGAAAACTTACCTAGTGGGGGAAGCCTGTACTACAGGGGGCCCACCCTCCAAAAAATAATTCCAGGCTTTTTTGTGTCGCCCTCATATATTCATGAGGGAGCCAGGCCTAAACTTCACCGAGATACAGACCATTTAAGTACCCCATCCCGACTTTGACCCTACATCTTCAAAATAAAAAAGAAATGATAATAATGCAAAACGATGACTTGAGCTGGTTCTCCAAGACCTTTACTCTTGGAAGGGTGGCGTGATCCAGTGAAGAGCCATTTGAACGGAGAGGTGAGCACTCCGGGGCCTCTGCTCGTCACCTGTGCCATCTTAAGCAAAATGTGTCACCTCTTTCCAGCTTGGTGACTGACAAACCAGACAGGATGCTGGACCCAAGACAGACGTTCAGCTTTATGCTCATCAAGTAACTTGGGAGAAACAAAGTTTAGCAGACAGTTTAATGAGTCATTCAGACAGATACCATACTTGTACCACAGCAAGAAAACAGCTCAGAGTAATCTAACAGAAATCAGGCATGTGCATTTTTAATGAGGGTGGAGTAAGTTTAAAGTTTTTCGGTCTGGCCCAGGGAAAGGAGATTAAGCCAAGGAACTAAAGCAAAAGAGACCAGGGAAGTACTTGAACTCTTAGCCCTTTAATTCTTTCTCAGTATATGGGTCTCACATCTGTGACTCACAACCTTGCTGAACCTTTCTCTGAATTCCAAGGATCCTGTGTCTAAACTTTAACTAGGCTGCTGTACTCTGTTCATCTTGAGTCCTTTCAGCAAAGACCAACTTCTCCAACTAACCCAGCGGGCTAAGAATGAGACGTCCTATTTTATAAGACCATAAATTATTTGTAAGAAGATACGCTCATGTAACTCATATAAGTATTCCTTGAAGGAATAAAAGAGAGAGACAGAGACAGGCAGTGAGAGACAGAAAGAGATACACAGAGAGAACGTAAGGATTTCTAATCTTTTCTTGGAAAAGACTTCCTGCCATCAAGGGGCTGATGTGAAACAGTGAGCAGAGGAAAGGAGCGAGCCCTAATAATACTGAATTTCTTGGACTTGCTGAACTTTCCAAGTTTGCTGATATGAGTTAGGCAAAGCACACGCATGTGCATGCCAGTGCCCTACACCTTTCTTACTGGTCCCCACACCCCCTGGGTAGCTCTGTCCGCCGTGCAGAGTCACAGCTTGCATCTAAGTCCAGTTCCACCAAAAATCACAGCTTTATTTTTAACTGATTAACTTGATATTTGGCTTATCCAAATACTCCAAGTGTTAACTTAACCAGATCTTTCTCACTGCCTCTCAAACAATCTTATTCCAAACTGAAATGATAATTTATGTGCCAAAAACATTTAGACTTACAGACATTTGTCTGTAAGAGATTTGGTGGTTTAATAAGGAATGAGAGCAGAAGTCAAAAATATGAACAGCCTTATGTTCAGATCAAAACTACCCTCCTCTCCACCCCTTCTTCCCAAGTTGTTTGATGATACCTTTCAACAAACAATAAGGAAATAAATGACCAATCTCTTATTTTTCGGAGACTGGTTACCAAGTGGGCTCCACGTTTTCCACTATTCTCATCACCCAAATGTATCTAAACGTTCAAACAAGATTTCGATACTGGGGCTCTCAGAGTTTTTTTTCCTCCTCAAAACTCATGTGAATTCAATCCTTCAAACACTACAGTTTTCCAAGGGGAAAATGATCCTACCACCAGGCTTATTCTGTTAAGTGATTCAAAGGCAACTTTGTATTTCCATTTCAATCACTTCCTCCCCGCTTAATTCTGATTACTAAATAAGCAATGTCCAGTCGCTCCCATGGTTTTTAAAGAAAGACCCTGAACTCCTTGCCGTGACATTTAATACTAATTGTTTAATGTATATTGCTTCTCCTAAACTTCTAAGTATACTTTCCATAACTATGAAGTTTGACAGAAAGGTTGTAATTTTCTGCTTTGGGTTTATTCTGCTTTTCCGAATCATCTTTAATTATCTGCTCTCTGGCTAAGAACAAGCATATGCACAGCTCAAGTTTGCAGAGACAATTTTAACCTTACATTTTTCTCAGGCATCTTTCAAAATCTGTTGACAAAGCAACAGATCAGCCTGATTTCTAAAACGGGAAAATTGCCAATTTCATTTCCTAAAATGTTTCTGTGAGTAAACTAAAGATGGACACACTATTGAATCAAGAACACAAAAATAGACCATAGATGAGCCAAATGAACAAACAGTAGGAAAAAAGTCCTGTTGATTAAACAAGTAACTGGAGAAGGAATTCAAACACCAACATCAGGATAACTCAAAAAGGAAGTTGAGAAAATATGCCAGAGAGGACGTACAAAATAGTAATGACGGTGGCAAGCCAAGAAGAATGCTTAACAAAAACGATCCCTACATATGAGACAAAGGACTCCACTGCAGCACCTAGTGGAAATATAGAGGTTCTGTCTGGCTCTGGTTTGGATCATCCTAGCAGGCTGGCCATCAGCACAGGGTAGATTAATCACCCTACCGGAGCTTGAAAAGGACATGCTTTTAACTGATTAAATTCCCAGCAAGCAATGAGGTGGCATTTCCAACCCGGGGATATTCCCAGCAGTCACTGGGGGAGGTTCTGTCTAAGCAAAGCTAAATTACCTTCTGCTGGAAGATCCATAACCTTGCTTCTCCCAAGATTCTGGCTCAAGGTCTGAAGAAGAATTTAGTCTGGCACATTAAATTAACATCCAAAAAGTCAAACACACGGAATAGTAACTTATAACCTACAATCAGGAAAGAATAAGAGAATTTGATAAAGGATTGTAGAAGACACTCAAATTACACAAATTAAGTACAGAACAGTTCTCAAGGTGATAATAATGGAAACTAAAAACTGAAATTGACTCGAAGAAAGACTTTTAAAATAAGTCCCATGCATTTGTGTATGCAAGAGTTGACTGGCAACTGCAATATTAGAACTAGCTACAATCGTTTTAATATGACTGACTCCAGTCTTCAAGACTCCATGGGACTCCAGTTAAAAATAATTAATCTGATACTTAAGTTATGAAAAAGGAATCAATGAGTCTACAAATTACAAGTCTACCTAAATAATAATAATAATAATAATAGACCCATGTTGTAACCTCCTTAAAGAAAACCAATTATTGAGAATGTATAAATTATTAAAAATACAATGTTATAAAATACATATCTGCTTTTTCACCCTCCTTTGTCCTGTGTTTTTTAAAACATCATTGTAAATTTCACACAAAATAAAGTCTTTTTACTTTTCAATCTGTAAATAAGATAGAAATCCTCCTTTCTCAAATACACTCAATGCATACCAAAAATGGGGTCCTTGCTTTCTCGGGGTACACACGTTTCCTGGCAAGTGGCATTGGCACCCACCCAGACAGGGGGCATTTTCAAAGCCCTCCCTTCTTTTCACACCCTTTTCCCGCTTTATCAGCTCCTGGTTTGAGAAGCTTTTCTCATTGCCCATAATGACGACCTTCCAGAGGGAACGGGAAGATCCAACATGGTGAGGCAATCTCAGACCCTGAGCAGTAGTTGCAGATGGGGTTTCATCCAGGTTCGTGTTCTAGTGGCATGCTTTTAGAGAAGCATCAGGCTGAGCCTTGTGACCCATGGGTGATCACAGTCTGCCCCAGAAACTTTGCAAGTGAATTTATAAGGGGCTCTTAGGGACAGAAATTTTTTAAGCAGTTTATTTTATTTTATTTCACACACCCCTAAAGGGCAAAGTATCCTAGAACCAGAAGGGATGTTCCACATCACCCAGTTCAAACCCTCATTTTACACACAGTAACACCAGCTCCTCTAGCCCTGGGGGCCAGGTCTCACTTTCCAGTTTCTCTTCCTCTCACATTTCTTTCTTTGGAACTGCTGACAGATCTTTCTGACTAGAGCCAGTTGCCGGCTTCGTCTCCCTGGTCTGCCTACTTTTAGGGACCCCTTGGTTCCAATTCACTCGGGTGACACCAGGCACTCAGTGCAGCACAGAGCCAGCCATCTCTGGACTGGAGTGACAACCATTCTCTTTTGCTTGGACCTACAGACCCATGCTCTTCTTTCCACTGCTCGACTAAGCACCCCGTCCAAGCCCTGGTCTCTGCAAGGCCATTACCGTTAACTATCTCTCAATCCCTCTGCCTAAAAAATTGGCCAAAGAAGTTAGCGTACTTACTTCTGCGTGAATTTGAACCCTCGGCAGCCTCATCTGCAAAATGGGCACAAAATCATTATAGTGCCCAATATACTTCACAGAAGCAGTCCCCAACCTTTTTGGCGTCAGGAACCAGTTTCATGGAAGACAATTTTTCCACGAATGAGGGGGGTGGAAGGGGAGGGAGGGATCATCAGGCATTAGATTCTCATAAGGCGTGCACAACCTAGATCCCTCGCGTGTGCAGGTCACAATAGCAT
Source organism: Carlito syrichta (assembly GCF_000164805.1). Taxonomy (NCBI): domain Eukaryota; kingdom Metazoa; phylum Chordata; class Mammalia; order Primates; family Tarsiidae; genus Carlito; species Carlito syrichta. Next base: position 709,291 of record NW_007252945.1, read on the forward strand.
CTGTGCTCCTGTGAAACTCTAATGCTGCTGCTGATCTGACAGGAGCCAGAGTTCCGTGCCCCTGCCCCTCACCGGCTATTGACCTGTATCAGTCCACAGCCCTGGGGACTGGGGACCCCTGCCTTACAGGTTTCTCATAAGCAAAAGTGAGCATTTTGTAAACTAGAGAGACGTCAAAATTCACATGAGTATCATTACCAACCTGACTAAGAAAACCAGACAGGGTAAACAAGAGGGGAGAGGGCACTCCTGCAGGGAGTTCCCAAACACTGCAGGTGCTGCCTCCCAGCAAACTTAGACTATGAGGACCCATCCTCAGTCTAGCTTTGCTCATTCACCCCTGACTCATTGCATCACTTTCGGTTCAAATATTCATCTGCCTCATGAATTCCTTGGAAAAGCAAGGTGTCTACTTTTTAAGACAAGAGGATAAAAAAGCCAGGCGCGGTGGCTAATGCCTGTAATCCCAACAATTCAGGAAACAGGAGGATCGCTGGAGCCTAGGAGCCTGAGGCAGCAGTGAGCCATGAATGCACTACTGTACTCTAGCCTGGGCAACAGAGCAAGACTCTGTCGAAAGAAAGAGAGAAAGAGAGAGGGTGAGAGAGGGAGGGAGGGAGAGAGAAAGAGAGAGAAAGAGGAAAGAGGGAAGGAAGGAAGGGAGAGAAAGGGGGGGGAAAGTCAGAATTTCCTAGAACAATGCAAAGTTCTCTTCTTCTCTAGATGATTTCTAATGTTCTCAGTGCCATAAAGCCTCTGTTTTGGCAAAGCAACAGGCAGAGGTAAAGAGGGAGAAGACAGAAAGAGTCCAGAGGTGGAGATGAAAGAACAATCACCACGAACAGAGAAGCAGTTTGGAGACTCAGAGTCTGCTGATGTGATGCAGTGGCCTCTCTCCGCGGTCTCTGCATTATTCCAGTTTGGTGGCACCTTGCACTGTCCCTGGGCAAGCACATTCGTGGATGCCAGGCACACAGCTGCCTCCACGCCACCCTCTTTGGGCATCTCTGCTGCACTCCTCTCAGATTCCACCATCTGCTTTCCAGTTCGGGACCTGCTGTTTCACTGTGTCTCCTGCTTTAATAAGATATGTATCTGAGGGGGAAGTGGAACTATTGATTTTCTTTTCCAGTCAGTTGTGAGCTGCTGAATTCCCTTATTCCAAACCTCACTCGCAAGGAGGCCTGGCATCAGCAGGGACTGCACACTGCGGAGCTGGGCGCAGGTGTGATGAGGACGTCTGCAGCCCCCTGTATCATCAGCACCCTGTGTCTCAGTCCCCACGCTGGAAGCCCTGCACAGCTCAGCTAATGGGGAAGGCTGGGGGACACAGGCCTGGCTCCCCCCCACCCACCCAGCCCTGCAGCTGCCAGGCTCCCAGATTCTCCAACCAAGGCCCGGTGAGCCCCTTGGTAACCAGGGGTTGAATCTGTTTCACAATTTATGCCAGGTTTTGTAAAAAGAGGTGACGTGCTTCTTCCAAACGCACAACCAGAGACAATTTACCCATGATAGATTTCATGGGTGCCACTGCCAGAATGGATTTCACACCAAGCTTGAAAAATCCCAGGAGTGAGAAACGAAGAACTCCACCACCAACCGATACAAGCCAGTCAAGCACATCTCAAGAATGCCAGGAAGCATCCTACCAGCCCTCTGAGCCCTTACTGTTGCTATTGCTGTAAGTGTCCCTGCCTCACTTTATGTTAGCGATGCGCACACTACACATGGTCCCAGAATGTCTCCCCTGGTTGTCCAGGCACACAAACCCACCCAAAAGCCAGGCAAGGCTGAGCTCACGGCACTGGAGAGAAGTGAGCTGCAGATCACATTCAATGCATGCCAAATAAGTAGACGGCGCCTCACATGCCATATGCAGGGATGTGGCCCATGGAAAACTTGGAAACTGTCGCCTCCTCCCTGTAGCCCCATCTTTTGTCTCCCCCTTCCCCCCACCCCCACAGTGCAACCCTGTGATAGAGGACAGGAGTGGAGTCATCATGGGAGGGAATGAGGAGGATGGGTCTGGTGTGGGAGAAGAATCAGGCTCCCTGGATAAAAGCTGTCTTTCTAGACCCCTTGCATCAAAGAAGACTTGCAGCAGAAAATGAGTTTGCTTTAAAGCAGAGGGGTGAGAACCCAGAGACAGAGAAATTCAAATGAACGTATCTTTCAAGTGGCTCCCGTCCCTTTCACACGCCTGTGCTCCGTCAGCTTCTATACTGTGGAGTTCCTGATTCTCCAGGTGCTTAAAAAAATGTTCTCCTTTGTTCACTGGAAGAAACCCATTTTCACGGGCTCTATTCAAAAGGCAGCTGTGGTGTCTCTGAGAGGGCAACACTCCATCCCCTCCTGCTGAGTTATCTGATCCAGAACCCAGACACTGGAAAATTCAAACGGCTGCTCTGACTTCTATGTTCACACCCAAACAGAAAGCCAGGGTCTCGACCTCAGCACATACCCTTCTACTTCTAGCCCGTCTCAAACATGGGGTGGGGACTCCCAACAGGCCACATCATGGCCTCCATGCAGGCACCCACGTCTCTACCTGTGACACACCCAGAAATGTCAAGCGCTACTGGAAGTTTCCTTTCAAGCTCACGTGTGATGCTTGTGAGTGCCTCAGAAGCAGCTTCTCCAGGCAGCAGCCTGGGGTGTCGCTGGTCTCTGTGAACATCCCTATGGATAACCCTAGTAATCGTTAGGATGTGACGTGCTCTGCTTCTCCAGGTTTCTGTGATGATACTAGTCTCCGCCCTGTCTCTTCATGAGTCTTCAAGATTTTCCTATTTCACAATTTGCCTAAATCTCTCCATCTGGCTAAGAAGAGACTGCTCTCATCAACAACAAAGGCAGCTACTGATGGACTCATCTGGCTGGGACACCCACAAGATATACTCCCCCAACTTTGCACTTTTTAAAAGACAACTAATCCTTCATAGCAAATATTAAGTTAACAGGATCACGTCTAATTAGTTGAAACTACTGGACCAAGCCATCTCTCTAATCTGTCGAGTCACAGAGCTCTTCATGGGCTTATTTCAAATGCTCCATGACTATGAATCCAAGCTGCAGCCCCTCGGCTTGAAAAAGGTGTGTCTTCCCTTTCAAACAGAAAGTTCACAGATTGATGGATGGGTTTTTCCCATTGATATTTTATTGCAGGGAACAATCTGATGCCTTGCTTTCTAGATGGAAGAATCTGAGAAGTCAAACCTTGCACCTACACACTCCAAACTGCTCTCAGACAGGGAGGTGTTGCCCCGCACCTGAGTAAATTAGATAGATGTCAAGGGTCACCTCTTGAGGATTACCCAGAAAATAAGAATGCCTCAGGGTGGTCACATTCCAGCAGCATGAAACTCCACCCAGTGTGATGGCCTCTGCTCACCGAGAGTGTTCCTTGCTGCGGGCACCTATATGACAGACTCACCACAAGGGAGAAAGGTCATGCTATCAATGTTTCTGTGTATCTTTGAACTTCTCTGGTATATTCCCTCACACCCTCCCATGTAACTCTGTCCTTATATTCCTAAGATTTTCTTCTACACAAAGCCCTTGTGGTTTCTGAAAGCCATTCAGATACCCAGGTTTTCCTGTGGCTCTCTCAGCACAAAAAAAATGAAAGCCTGTTCTTGATCTGATCTCTGGAACCTCAGTGGGAACATTTGGATTTGGAGATGATGGATCCTTCCCACAAGACTCCACAGACATCATTACACCATGCTCAAGACCATCCTCTCATACAATTTCCCTAACAGTGTCATAATGTTTTGAAAAGCCATTCGAGAGCCAAGCCAAATGACTAGAGCACTGGATTACTGGGTAAAAGTCACACATGTATTCCCTCTCTGTGTCTCATCCTGATTAAAAGGCAAGCCAGAGGACATGGGCAGAATAACAGACTAGAAAGGATAAGACCCAGCTCTGCCAGCCCACCATACTGGGGAGTTCCAAGTTTAGACTAGGAAAGGTAATTAGGAGGAAGAGTAACTCCCTTGGCTGTCTGGAAGGAAACCACCTTTTATTGGTTCAGACCCAAAGGCAGTCATTTGTTTGTCCAACATGTTAAAGTGTGTGTTCCATCTGTCTCCATAGTAAAATGATGAGCTCTTGAGTAGCAGAAGGTAGATACACCTCTTAATGGACACTCCACAACACAGGACACAGGGAAGGTTCTTCTCCATAGTAGGATGAAGAAGTGAAGTCCATATAGAGGTATCTTTACTATAAAGGCTATTATACAAGCTAATCAGAGAGTACTATTTGATCAAGAGTTGGGAAGATTTTGTATAGTAAGAGAATTAATTATTATATTTAATGTTCCTAGGGAGTTTGGGGTGTAGATAAGGGCAATGAGTAGGGGGAGCGAACCGATTAGGGTGTAGAATAAAAAGTAAAGACCGGCGTTTAGTCGTTCTGTTTGATTACCCCATCGCGTAATAATAATTAGGGTAGGGATTGAGGTTGCTTCAAATAAGATCTAAAAGAGAATTAGCTCTGTAGTGGTGAAAGTTACAATTAGGAAAATTTGGAGTATAGTCAGTATGGAAATATATAATTTTTTCTGTACAAGTGGTTCTTTTGATAGGTGGTTTTGACTGGCTAGGATTATTAGGGGGAGTAATCAGGTGGTCAAGATGAATAATGGTGTGGATAGTGAATCGGTGAAGAAAGTGAGACATTTGTGTTATTATCATAGGGGCAATTTAAAAGGGAGAGGGTGACAGAGCTAATTATTAGGCTGTGGGTGGTGGTATTGATTCAAATAGTGTGCTTTTTGGAATATCATGTTAGTGGTAAAATTATCAATGTCGGTAGAATAATTTTTAACATTGTAGGAGGTTTAGGTTTTGTACATAATCTAGGCCATATGTGTTTGATGCCATTACTGGCAAGGCTAGACCTACAGTGGCTTCACAGGCTGAGAATACTAGAAGAATGATTGGGGCCGTGTTGGCTAAGGTAGAGTGAAGATTGAGAATTGTGAATGAAGCTATAATAAATATCGAGAGTATTATACCTTCCAGACATAATAGAGAAGATATGAGGTGTGGTCGATATATTAGTATAACCTAGGAGGGATGTTAGGAAAGCGAGGAGTAGATTAATATAAATAGATGGCATTTTGGTGATTATGTATTATTCATAGTCTAATGAGTCGAAATCATTTGTTTTTAGTTAAACTCATCACCATATTCGGTCCATTCAAGTCCTTTTTGGACTCATTCGTATGCGAGCCCTAGGGCTAGGATGTTAACCAAAGCTAGAGCTACTATTAATATAAGATTGAGGTTTACTGTTTGGGTGGCTCAGGGGAGGGGAAGCAGAAGGGCAATTTCTAAGTCAAATAGGAGGAAAGTAATGGCAATTAAGAAGAACTTTATAGAAAAGGGCAGACAAGCTGATTCTGTTGGGTCAAAGCCGCATTCATAAGGACTGGACTTTTCTGTATATATATTGAGTTGTGGGAGTCAAAATGCAATGGTGACTAGGAGTAGTGCAAGTGTTATGTTTGTGACTAGGGAGATAATTAAATTTATTGTTCCTTTCTGGGGTGTACCAGAGCTAATTGATTGGAAGTCCACTGTACTAATTAATACTAAGGGGACAAGATCCTCATCAATAAATAGAGACATATAAAAAGAATCAGACTAGCCGGGCTCGGTGGCTCAGCCTGTCATCCCGCGCCTTTGGGAGACTGAGGTGAGTGGATCGCCTGAGCCCGCAGGTTCGAGACCCACCTGGGCAGAGAGACCTCATCTCTACAATAAATCAAAAAATCAGCCGGGCATGGTAGCGCAGGCCTGTAATTCCGGCTACTCGGAAGGCTGAGGCGGAAGGATTGCCAGAGCCCAGCGGGTCGAGGCTGCGGGGGCCGGGAGCGGCCACTGCACTCCAGTCTGGGCGACCGAGTGAGACTCCGACTCAAAAAAAATAAATAAATAATCAGACTATGTCGACGAAGTGTCAATATCAGGCAGCGGCTTCGAATCCGAAGTGATGACTAGATGTAAAGTGAAATTTTAATTGTTGGAGGAGGCAGACGGCTAGGAAAGTTGAACCAATAATAACATGGAGTTCGTGAAAGCCTGTAGCCAAAAAGAATGTTGAGCCATAGACTCCATCAGAGATAGTGAAAGATGTCTCAAAATATTCTGATGCTTGAAGTAAAGGAAAATAAACACCTAATATAATAATGATAAATAGGGCTTGGAGTATTTGTTTGCGATTACCTTCTATGAGGCTAGGATGGCCTCAAGTAATTGACACGCCTGAGGCTAATAATACGGATGTATTAAGTAGGGGGATTTCTAAGGGGTCTAAGGGATGGATGCCCGTTGGGGGTCAGCAGCCTCCTAGTTCGGGGGTTGGAGCTAGGCTGGAGTGCTAAAAGGCTCCAAAAAGGTCTGCGAAGAGGAAGACTTCCGAGATGATAAAGAGGACTATCCCCTATTGGAGATCTTTCTGTACAATTGATGTATGGTGGCCTTGAAATGTGCCTTCTCGAATAATATCGCGTCATCATTGATATGTGGCAAGTATATTCGTAATAAGGCCTAGGGCTAGGAGTATAAAGGAGTTGAAGTGAAATCATATAACAAGACCAGATGTTATGAGAAGAGCAGAGAGGGCTCCGGTTAGTGGTCAGGGGCTAGGGTTTACTATATGATAGGCATGTGTCTGGTGGGTCATTATGTATTGTCATGTAAGTAAAGGTTTACTAAGAGTGTAAATACATAGGCTTGGATAAGGGCTACGGCTAGTTCGAGGATTGTAAGCAGCGTGAGAATAATGAATGTAGTTGATGCTGCAATGGAGCTCATTGATGATAGGACCAGAGTGGCCCCTCCGATTAAATGTATAAGTAAGTGACCTACTGTGATATTAGTAGTTAATCGTACAGCTAGGGCTATTGGTTGAATAAAAAGACTAATAGTCTCGATAATAATTAGTATGGGAATCAGGGGGATGGGGGTCCTTGTGGGAGGAAATGAGCTAGGGATGCTTTAATTTTGTAGCAGAAGCCAGTAATAACTGCCCCTGGTCATAAAAAAATTGCTATTCCCAAATTTATTGATAGTTGAGTAGTAGGTGTAAAGGAGTGAGGTAATAGACCTAGTAGGTTTGTGGATCCAATAAATAGGATTGCCGGGCTCGGTGGCTCAGCCTGTAATCCTGCGCCTTTGGGAGGCTGAGGTGAGCGGATTGCCTGAGCCCACGGGTTCGAGACCCGCCTGGGCAGCAAGACCTCATCTCTACAATAAATAAAAAAATCAGCTGGGCGTGGTAGCGCATGCCTGTAATTCCGGCTACTCGGAAGGACGAGGTGGAAGGATCGCTGGAGCCCAGTGGGTCGAGGCTGCGGTGACTGGGAGCGGCCACTGCACTCCAGTCTGGGTGACCGAGTGAGACTCCAACTCAAAAAAAAAAGAGAGAGATAAATCGGTTATTAATCAGACGACTTGAGGTGGGGAATAGAATGGTTGGAAGCATAATAATCAATATTCCTACTGGTAGGCCCATTATTGTTGGGGTAATGAAAGAGGCAAATAAATTTTCGTTCATTTTAGTTCTCAAGGAGATTTGAATGTTTGTGTTTTGATACTTTTAAGCTTGGATTCAGGGGGTACGTTAGTTTTGAAATTTTTAATTGAAATAAGATGAAAAGTACTAATACTATGGATAAGATAGTAATAAGTCATGTTGATGTATCTAGTTGGGACATTTCACTGTGGAAAGATCAGTACTTTCAGTCTTTAACTTTAAAAGTTAATGCTAGATAAGCTTCACAGTGGTATTAAATCATAGATGTTGATCAGTCTTCGAAGTATTTTCGTGGTAGTAGTTCTAGGACAATAGGTATAAAGCTGTGATTAGATCCGCAAATTTCCGAGCATTGGCCATAATAGAGGTCTGGTCGGGTTGATGTAAGTGTTGCTTGGTTTAAGCGTCCGGGGATGGCGTCAGCTTTTAAGCCTAAAGAGGGTACGGCTCACGAGTGAAGAACGTCTTCTGATGAAATTAATATTCAAACTGGAATTTCTATAGGCAGGACTGCGCGGTTATCAGCTTCTAGTAGTCGGAGTTCCCCTGGTTTAAGGTCTGTTGTGGGGATCATGTAGGAGTCAAAATGCAGGTCCTCGTAGTCGGTGTATTCTTAGCTTCGGTATCATTGGTGACCTATAGTTTTAGCAGTTAAGGATAGGCTATTGATTCCGTCTATTATGTAAAGAATACGTAGGGAAGGAAGAGCAATTAGGATAAGGATGATGGCTGGTAGGATGGTTCATACTGTCTCTACTTCTTGTGCATCTACTGTGCTTGTGTGGGTCAACTTGGTTGTTAATATGAGGGTAATAATGTAGAGTACTAGTGAGCTGATTAGGAAAACAATTACTAAGGTGTGATCGTGGAAATGGAGTAATTCTTTTATAATAGGGAAGGTGGCATCTTGAAAACCTAATTGGAGAGGATGTGCCATGAAAATACACAGGGGTTTAACCTGTAATTTAACGTTGACAAAGTTATGTAATAGTTTTACTAGTATTTTATTAATAAAGAAAGTCATAGTGGTTATGAAGTTGGCTTGAAACCCATTTTGGGAGGTTCAATTCCTTCCTTTCTTGCTAATGATGCTTTTACATAGGTAGGTTCTTCAAATGTGTGGTAAGGTGGAGGGCAGCCGTGGAGTCGCTCAAGGTTTGTAGCTGGGTAATTCAACTGCTAAGACTTCTCGTTTTGAGGTGAAGGCTTCTCAGACTATAAAGATTATCAGTATAACTGCAGTGAGGGAGATAAATGAGCCTATGGAGGAGATGGTGTTTCATATAGTGTATGCGTCAGGAGAATTGGAGTATCGTTGGGGTATACCTGATAATCCAAGGAAGTGTTGAGGAAAAAAGGTTAGGTTTACTCCTACAAATATAATTGCAAAGTGGGTTTTGGCTCAGGTTGGGTGGAGAGTAAATCCTGTGAATAGGGGGAATCAATGGACGGAGCCTCCTATAATTGCAAAAACTGCTCCTATTGATAGAACATAGTGGAAATGTGCTACTACATAATAAGTATCATGGAGGACAATATCAAGGGAAAAATTGGAGAGGACAATTCCTGTCAGGCCGCCAACAGTGAAAAGAAAAATGAAGCCTAGGGCTCATAGTATAGCAGGAGATCATTTGATGTTGCCTCCATGTAAAGTTGAGAGCCAGCTGAATACTTTTATGCCAGTAGGAATGGCAATGATTATGGTAGCAGATGTAAAATATGCTCAGGTGTCTACATCTATCCCCACTGTAAATATATGATGGGTTCAAACAATAAAACCTAGGAAAAGGATAGATATTATGGCTCAAACTATTCCTATGTAACCGAACGGTTCGTTTTTCCCAGAGTAGTCGGTTATAATATGTGAAATTATGCTGAACCCAGGGAGAATAAGAATATATACTTCAGAGTGACCGAAGAATCAGAACAAGTGTTGATAGAGGATAGGATCCCCTCCCCCAGCAGGATCAAAAAAAGTTGTGTTTAGGTTTTGATCAGTTAAAAGTATAGTAATTCCTAAGCCGGGCTCGGTGGCTCAGCCTGTAATCCCGCGCCTTTGGGAGGCTAAGGTGAGTGGATCGCCTGAGCCCGCGGGTTCGAGACCCGCCTGGGCAGCAAGACCTCATCTCTATAATCAATCAAAAAATCAGCCGGGCATGGTAGCGCATGCCTGTAATTCCGGCTACTCGGAAGGCTGAGGCGGAAGGATCGCTGGAGCCCGGCAGGTTGAGGCTGCGGTGGCCGGTTGTGGCCACTGCACTCCAGTCTAGGTGACAGAGTGAGACTCTGACTCAAAAAAAAAAAAGTATAGTAATTCCTGCTGCTAAAGCTGAAAGAGAGAGCAGGAGTAAAATGGCGGTAATTAATACAGACCATACAAATAAGGGGGTTTGATATTGTGACACAGCAGGAGGTTTTATGTTGATAATAGTTGCAATAAAATTAATAGCACCTAGAATGGAAGATACTCCTGCTAGGTGGAGGGGGAAGATAGTGAGGTCTACAGAGGCTCCTGCATGAGCTAGGTTCCCTGCTAAAGGGGGGTAAACAGTTCAACCCGTTCCTGCTCCAGCTTCAACTATTGAGGAGGCTAAGAGTAAAAGGAAGGATGGTGGTAGCAATCAGAAGCTTATATTGTTTATTCGAAGGAATGCTATATCTGGAGCTCAAATTATAAGGGGGACTAGTCAATTGCCGAAGCTTCCAATTATAATAGGCATAACTGTAAAGAAGATTATCACGGAGGCATGGGCAGTGACGATTACATCATATATTATTGGTCATCTCCTAACAAGGCTCCTGGTTGTCCAAGTTCTGCTCGGATGCGAAGACTAAGGGTGGTTCCTACTATTCCTGCTCAGGCACCAAATAATAAGCATAAAGTTCCAGTGTCTCTACGGTTGGTTGAGAATAATCAACGGTTAATGAACATAAGTAGGGACAAAATGACTGAGGAAGCATTAGGCTGCAAATTTAAAGACAGGGATGGGGTCCCCCTTTTAACACAAGTCCTGAGGTGAATTATCACATTGAATTGCAAATTCAAAGGAGCAGCCTCAATGCTGCTCAGACATCTCCCGCCTTTTTTTTCTTTGGCGGCAGGAGAAGTAGATTGAAGCCAGTTGATTAGGGTGTTAAGCTGCTAACTAAATTTTCGTGGCGTTGGAGCCCACCGATCTAGTGGGAAGGACTTAGCTTAATAAAAGTAACTGATTTTCATTTAGTTGATGTAGAGTGAGGCTCTGCAGTCCTTAGGGAGAGGGTGTACCCAAGGTACTGCCCCAGAGTATCCAAGAGTACCCAAGGTACTGCCCACAAAATGAAATGTATCATTATAAGAAGTCAGAAACCAACCCAGCCTTCCAGTTGTATATGGTCCCGTAGGGAAGATGCATATGGGACAAATAACTACAAAGGCAATGAGTCTTAAAGTAGAAGAGCATAGAGCAAGGAAATATAATTTACTCCAAGCGTTCAGGGAAGACATCATTAAGGAAATAACATTTAAATAGAGATCTCCCAAATGAGTAGGTATCTCCCAAAGATAGAAGGAGATCATTCCCAGCCAAGATGACAACCCATGAAAGGCCACTGGAATGGCAGAGCATAGAGAACATTCCATATGGCACAGAGAATTCAGGGAACAGTTGAACAAAATAAGAGTGGAGAGGTTGGCTATGGATTTGGGATTTTATCAGGGTAACAGGAAAGCATCGAAGGATTTTTAACAAAGTTAGACTTAAGCATAGTTAGATTAGCCTTTTTATACCCAACTCTGTGACAAGTCTCAGGACTTCAGTGCATCCATCAGTACAATGAGGTTGGATATGCCATTTGCAGACCCTCCCTATGTCGATTTAAGTGTGAACAAGTCAGAAACTGTGGAATAAAATTGTCATTGGGAAGAGAAGAGGAATGACTGTCCCATGGATACTAACACCAATTTACCTGCATGGTGTGTGTGTGTGTGTGTGTGTGTGTGTGTGTGTGTGTGTGTGTGTGTGTGT
>NW_007252945.1:720927-757339 GCF_000164805.1 Carlito syrichta
GCGCGCGTGCGCGCGCATGTGTGTGTGTTATAATGGTGGTAGTGAAGATTACTTATAATGCTGAGGCAGAAAAAGTGAAAAGTTTCTATTTTCTGCCATTGGCCCAGGCCCAGGTACCATTATAATTGCTGAGATTATTTGCGTGTTGGCTTTTAATGGTACATTTTAAAATATTCTTCCCATTTACTGACTTAGGAAAACAATTTGCTTTTACAAATGTAGGCCAATGTCATGTTTATTCCCATTACATTATTTATTTAAAAACAATCACTTTAGTTTGTATACTTATTCTCTCTCATAAGGGAAACACGGTATTCTAGCTATTTAAGCACCAATTAAACAGAACACAAAACCAGGCAGATGACAGAAACATATTTTTACAATAAAAGAAGCTGTGTGCTTCTTTCAGTTAAAAGCCTTTATCTTTGTAAGCCCTTAGGAAAGGTTAGAACTTGTATTATTCTTTAAAGACCTCAGTTAAAACCTAGCACCAAAAGTGAAACAGATGTTATATGGGATATGAGTAATAAGATGAAACTATTGACATTTTCTTTTCAATAGTCAGTGGAAAACGGAATCATTGGCTTTTTGGTGACCTACGTTTTCTCGGTCCAAAATGGGTAGTGAGATGGCACTGAGTCCAATTTGGGGTTGTGCAATCTTCCCAGTGGTCTGGAAATAGCTATGGCCCTTGTGGGCTCGGAGAACGTTATTCAGGCTTGATTCCAAATGTAGATAAAGTTATAGACGTGTGGATAGTGGCTATTACCTTTCCAGCTTCCAGAATATGATGGTGCTGAGATGAAACTTTGAGTCCTTGAAGAATAGCTTGGAAAAGAAAATGCAAAATGAAAATGTATTTAAAAGTCTGTTGTTAAAAATTTATCCCCTCTATATTTAAGAGTACTTGTCCCATGCTATTTTAACAAATTACATTTGTGAGTATTTTGGTGAGCTTTCTGCACTGAATTCTGTTTGCATAAATTTGATAATAGAAATATCATAGAATCACTGATTAGTAGCAGGATGCAGAGTTATATTTGCCTAATCTACATTTGTTTGTATACATTGTGCTCATAGCATGCATAGTCTACCCATGGTCCATATTAGGATCTGCAATTGGAATTTACCATATTTTTTTTTGAGTGAAAATCGGATCTTTTGAACTGAGGCTAGAGAAGGGGAGTTGGGCCTGGCCTGCTGTCTGAAGTGTCCTCGTGGTCAAGATGGTGACCGGAGTACCATTGGGATTTCTGGGACAGAAGCTGAGAATGACCCAAAGGATAGGACTCCGGGGCAAAAAGGGAATCAATGCAACCAGAGAGAATAAAAGCAGAGAAGCAACCCTATGGCTTCGTTCGAGACTGGCCCAGGGAAAGTGTGACAGGATGGAAGATTAGGCTACTAGAATAGACTGGGGCGTGAGAGGCAGAGCTTGGCTTTGCTCCACCTGGAGGGGAGGGGTAACAAGCTGCGGGAACCATAATGGCAAGTCTTCATCCTCAGCCCCATCTGCAGAAGGAACCTGGCAGGCTCAGATTCCTGACACAGATAACTGCGGAATAAATGGAGGACCCTGTGATCAGCAGGGCTGGGGGTAGCTTTGTGGAATGGAGTTATGAAGATATTCAGAAAGGTCTTTAGAATTTTACCTCTTGGGAGAGCCGGCTACTCTGTATCCATTCTCAAGCTATTAGCACCTCCTACTCCCACCCTCTACCATTTCCAGTGGCCCCACAAGCAGACACAGTGAGCGGTTTTGCACCAAGCCATGCAGCTGGCTCTTATTGAAAAAACGGAGAGCTTACAGTAATCTGAGGTTTGATCTTCCCTTTATTCACAGAGGTCTCTCCTTTGTTCTTTCCCTAAGAACACGTCGTAAAGGAGACACAGCTGCTGGCTTTTGGCTATATCATGGCAACCAGAGTCAGGAAAAGCATTTAATTACTCGAGACCCCAGATTGAGAAGGTTGTCAGAACGAGTTTCTGAGTAAGTTGGTATCTGCATAATTCAAAGTAGTGCCATGTCAGATAAAGTAGAAAAGCAACACCAAACAGTGATTGCATTTGGAAGAATTCTCTGTGACACAAATTCTAAGAATTTCTAAAGATACTTGGGTAAGATATTCAACAACAAAAAGGGAGTGAAAGACAGCTAAGAAAGGATTAGCAAAGGATTATTTTAAGCTAGAAGAAATATAGTACAATGTTGTCTTTATGAACAGCTATGAGAATTATGGTCTGTTTTATAGTATTTAAATGGATTGAGAATATTTTGTTAAGGTATTAGTAAGAGAACTTTGTTATTATTCAATTCTCTTGTTGACCTATGCGTGACACTGGATAAAGGTTTACCATCTGGCAGATATCTATTTTAATAACATAAGAGCCAACAAAATGTGAACATAAAACATTGGACTGTTTGAATTTTTGCAGACATCTGAGTAATTAAGATTGAAGTGTAAAATTGTCTTCATCTTTTTACAAACCAAGGTACAGCTTAGAGAGAAAATAAAATACCAGATATGAAATAGATATTTAATCTCATCTAAAAAATATGTCTTCACTTTATTGCAGAATAACTTCCTATGAATATTCATTACATAGAAAGAAGCCCACCCCTCACTGCCAGGTGATTGTTTCAAAGTACGATACCAAGGTTTCCATGGAGTAGCATATGGTAAAATGAGTATAACATTTCTAGGTGAACATTTCTTCTCAGTAGTTCTCAGGAAATTTATGTTTTACAGAATCTCAGGTTCTTTAAAAAAAAATCAAGGAATAGGGAAAATGGCAATGAATAGTATTATTCTTCTGTGAGAAATAATGCTTATCAATCAATGTAGAGATATTAGTCTAATTAATCCAATGACACAGGTTTGGAAGCTGACACAGGGTTAAATGTCAACATTTTGAGAATGGAACACATGAAGATGATCTACTCTGTCTTGCTCATAGATCTTGACATGTTCAAAGTTGATCATTCTTATACATGAAACAAATATTGACAAGTTGATATGCATAGCAGACTTTGTCCTATGGGTCGTATTCGAAGAAATTAGTATTGAAAATAAAATAAATGCTCAAGTTGGCGATTTCTGATTCTGCATAATGCTTTTAACCTTGTTAGGAAATCTACATTTTATATAGCTCAAGTGCACCTCGGCGTTTGAGGTGTTTTGCAGTATTTGAGCATGTTTGGGCATGAGCACAAGCTATTAAACAGGAGAACTGAAGATTGACTATTATGGAATACTGTGACTTAAAATCAGAAACTGATCTAAAATCTGAATTGGTTAGAGCAATATTATTTCCACTGGCAAAACTAAAATCAGGAGTAAGAGACACAAATATTTTGACCTTCAAAAAATAAATGAGTAAAACAAACAAAAAAACTTCTTTTTTTCCGGGCATTTTGTCTTTATTTCAGTCCTGAGTTCTAAGTCTAGGTCACAGGAGTATTTTTCAGGAGTAATTTTCATGAAACGAAGTCAAAACTATCAAACAGAACAATAAGTGTTTTGCTTCAAAATTTTATTTTAGGATAACTTTTTAAGTGATGCAAGCTTTTTATTATATTTCAATTAGTAATGCCTTTTATTAATATTCATTTTGCGTTAATATTTCATGTAATGTTTTCTATTCGCAAGTGTCTATATCAGATGAAGATTATTCTTACATTATAGAAGCTTAATATAATGATTCACAATTTATTAAATTTAACAACTAAGCAAATGTTCATTCTTGCCAGGTTGCCATGTGCTTGTACACTTTGCTCACTCATTCAAAAGTAGTGTCTACTCTATGATGGTGTGACCTAGACTTGGAACTCAGGACTGAAATAAGGAGAAAATGCCCTTGTCCCGAAGGATAAAACGGATGATAAAAATAAGCACATAGGTATGACGCATAATCCTAGCGATACTGTGGCAAGTACAATGAAGATCGTTGAGTTTTTTCCGCTTGCTGTCTGTCCATGTTCGGGGTAGGTAAATGAAGTAAAGGGAGACTCTGAGATTGTGCTTCCACATGTCAAAACCCTTTATGGGTCCAAATTGCATTTCTAAAACTGCAGGTTACACACACCTCCATGAGTGTAGTACTCAGGGTGGAAATGGATTTGTCTTTGAGGCAAATTGATCTTCTTTTGTTCTAAAATACATCGGATACAAACTACTCCAAAGATTTTTTCTTCTTCGCTTTCCTCTTTTGCTTCCATCTCCCTTTCTTCTCTTTGCCTCCCTTTAGAAAATCCTCCTCAGAGATTAATTTTTCTTCATAATTTATGATAATTGGTTTCACGTGCTGCTTTCATTATGATGTCCCTCAATCTAATGTATGGAAATCTACCAAATCCCGACAACTCCACTCTAATTTAGGTGACAAGTATGCTAAATGGTGTTTTTTCCAGGGGTCCTATACATGCATTGTCTTCATATTTTATTTGCAATTTTGGTCTCATGAGGTATATATTCTTTTTTTTTTTTTGAGTTGGAGTCTCACTCTGTCGCCCAGGCTGGAGTGCAGCGGCCACTTCCAGCCACCTCAACCTCGACCTGCTGGGCTCCAGGGATCCTTCCGCCTCAGCCTTCCGAGTAGCTGGAACTACAGGCGCACGCTACCACGCCCGGCTAATTTTTTGATTTATTGTAGAGATGAGGTCTCGCCAAGTTGCCCAGGTGGGTCTCGAACCCACGGGCTCAGTCATCCCACACACCTCAGTCTCCCAAAGCACGGGATTACAGGCTGAGCCACCGAGCCCAGTTGAGGTATATATGCTTATTTAATCATATTTCATGTTATGTCAGCCTGCTCTTTTAACTTTCCCTCACCTTTCTCTTATTTGACTTTGAATTTTAGATTGCCAATCAAGTGGTAACAAGCCCTAAGAAACGCTGGGATTTGACATTTCAGAAGTCAGCGTTTGTCCTTATTTCATTTTATGTTACTATAAAAGAATAGTAGATTCTGGGTAACTTATTTGGGGAAAAAAGGTTTTTCTTTGACGTCTGAGTGGTTGGAAAGTCCAGGACTGGGCAGCTGCATCTGGTGAGGGCTCCCGAGGCTTCAACTCATGGCAACAAGTGGAAAGGAGGAAGTGGTCGTGTGCAGAGACTGAACGCTACAAGAAAACCTGCTCTTAGCCGGGCTCGGTGGCTCAGCCTGTAATCTCGCGTCTTTGGGAGGCTGAGGTGAGTGGATTGCCTGAACCCACGGGTTCGAGACCCGCCTGGGCAGCGAGACCTGATCCCTGCAATAAATCAAAAAATCAGCCGGGCGTGGTAGCGCATGCCTGTAATTTCGGCTACTTGGAAGGCTGAGGCGGAAGGATCGCCAGAGTCCAGCAGGTGAGGCTGCGGTGGCCGGGAGCGGCCACTGCACTCCAGTCTGGGCGACAGAGTGAGACTCCAACTCAAAAAAAAAAACAAAACAAAATAAAAAAACCTGCTCTTTCAGCAACAAATTCAGCCATGAGAGAGAGACTCACTCTCCAGGGAGGGAATTAATTTATCCATGTGGACTATGCCCTGTGACCCAAACTTCTTCCACTAGGCCCCGCCTCAAAACATTGCCACACTGGGGCTCTGATTTCCATGAGTTTTTAGAGGAGACAAACTCAAACCATAGTATCGTTACTGTCACTTTTCTCCATCTTTTGCCACCTTTGGTGCATGGTATCCCGACTTATAATTATTCACTGCTTACAATACCTTTGATAAATCCATTCATAGTTCTCTTAGTTCAGAGACTTATTATAATATCTTACTTCAGTAAAGGTTCTAGGTTATAGGGGGTTGGGTGATGAATGCAAAATTTATTTGAGCTTAGATTGCAAATTCCCAGGCATAATCTGGTACACTGCAAAAGACAGCCAAATGCTTCTCCAGGCTTTGTATGGTGATGTGATATTCTTGCTCCTTTGAGCAAAAGGTAGTTTGTTCTTCTACCCCCTTGAAGCTAGGTTGGGTTTGTGATTTTCCTTGATCAAAAGAATGCAAAAGAAGGAAAGTCGAGAAGCTGCCAGAGGCCTTGAAGCTTCCAGTTTTGACTTCTTGGAGCCCAACTGCCAGGTGAAAAGGTTGATGCTACTGGAGGGGCCATGAGAACAAAGACAGAGCCTACCCTGGGCCCCCACCCACAGGCCCTGCCCGGTGTCACGCAAGTGAGCCAGTCCCTAGCAGAACCGCCGACAGCCTCCAAGTGCGTGAAAGAAACCCGCCAACCTGAGCTCAGCTGCATCCAGTTTGCCAGTCTGGGGGCTGGGAGAAAATAAATGGTTGTTTGTTTTAAGCATCCATTTTTTAGGTGGTCGGTACAAAGCAAGAGCTTATGAATACAGAGTTTAGCAACTAAAAGTGGAATTCTAATGCAATCAAAAATGGAAAAGGTGGCCTTTGCTTTGGGAACGAGTGGCCACCAAAGACTGGAAAAATGGACAGTGGAGGCTAAAAGAAGTCATGAGGAAGTTGTTCTTGAAGATGCAAAAGGGGCGATCTATGCTTTTCAGTTGTGGAACAATCATGTCCTGAGATAACTTGGATGCCAGAGAAGGCTCCTAATGTAATGTGTGGATCAGGCTAAAGAGAACTCTAGGCAGAATGTGGAAAAGACCCATTAGGCTCTTCTAGCAGCATATGATATGTGACTGCACAATAAAGGCAAACTAAAGAAGGAAATTTTTCAGCTTGCAAGCAAAATTTAAAAGAATTTTTAGTCCATCTAACTAAGACTTGCTGCATGGGGCAGTTAAGTTGTTTTTAAGCCCCAGTTTCTCAAGTCTGCACATGGTTTTCATGGTAAGAAATGATCTTTGGATGAGCACAAAGTTAAGAATGTGAGAGGCTATAAGACCATTTGGTAAAATGTACAAAGAGGCTTTCACACTTTAGCATCCGTTGGAATTTTCTGAAGGGCTTATTAAGGCACAGGACTTTTCTTCTTTCCTGAGACACTCATATTTAGCAGTTTTAGGGCGGGGTCTACAAGTTTCATGGCTAGAAAGTTCTCAGGTGCTGCTGATGATTTGGAGACAAGATTTTGTAAAACATGGACCTGGAAAGATTTAAGTCTATGACAATTAGATTGCTAGACTAGATAAAACAGCCTCCAATAAGCTTAAAGGTGCCCACGCCTGTAATCCCAGCACTTTGGGAGGCCGAGGCGAGAGGATTGCCTAAGCCTAGGGGTTCGAGAACAGACTGAGCAACATGGTGAGACCATGTCTCTAAAATAAATAAAAAAATTAGCTGGGCAGGGTGGCACATGCCTGTAGTTACAGCTACTTGGAAGGCTGAGGCAGAAGGATTACCTGAGCCCAGCCTGTCAAGGCTGTGGTGGCCGTGAGTGTGCCACTGCACTCCAACCTGGGTGACAGAGTTGAGGCTCTAACTCAGAAAAAAAAAGATGCTGTCCTGAATAGACTCACAAGCCCAAAATAGAGAGACTTTTGTCTTGAAAAGAGTTATGGATGCGTCTTTGGGCATAGAATCAATCCCAGCAAGATCCAAAAGACACTTAGAAAAAATTAAGAGAGATTGATTTATTTCAAACTCTAATTGCTTGACATAAAAGGATGGAAGACACATAAAAATGAAGAGAGTTCTCTGGGCACCCAAGTTTCTGTGGGCAAGGAGATGACTGAAAAATCTGCATAGCCCTAAACATGGATTATCCTTTGTTTAATTAGAATGGCAATTTAGAACCTTAAATCAAGAACCCAGAAGCGGAGGTAAAACCAAGGGAAAAGAATGAATTAGACAATCACCCCCAGGGAGCAGAACAGGGAGTCTTGAAAGAACATGTCTTATCAACCTGGACTGGTTTTCAGAACTGCTGTGAGTTAATAACACCACAGGCTTCTATTCCTCCCCATTGTGAATGGGAGTGTCTGTTCTAGTTTTCCACTCCTGAACGTGCCTATCTGTATGCATGGAGAGCTGATAACTTACCTTTTTGTTTTACAGTCTTGGCATCTGCAAAACGTGAGATGCACCAAAGGAGAAGCACTGGAGTTTCATCCATATCCAGATCTGAGGAGGGACATGAGATTTTCACCTCAAATTAGATGCTGCCATTGGGATAGGGGTTTTTGGGATGATAGGAGCATTCTGCACATAGAAGTGACATGAATAATTTGGGACAAATGGATGATCACAATAGATTGTAAAATGTGGCCCAAAGTTCCTCCGACCCCTCTGATGCACTGCTGCTGTTTTCCCCACCGCCCCGTTCGTGAAGCTGAAGCTGCTGTTTTTCTCATCCAGAGGTAAAGGCTTGCTCTGTCCCCTGGCATCTGAGCTGATCCTGTGATTTGCTTGGATCAAGAGAATGCAGCGGAGGCAGGTTGTGAACCTACCAAACTGAGCCCTCAGAGGTCACGCCCTTCTCTCTTCCCTTCTTGGAATGTGGATGCCGTGAGAAAGAGTCTGAGCTAACCAGGGAGAGGCCTCATGGAGGAGAATCCAGGCAATTTAAATTATTTTTAAAGGCTTGGAAAATGGTGATTTATGTCATCTTGTTGCAGAACATATACTCCTCTGTTGTGATTTGGAGGATAGAAACTGGACTTTGAAATAGTTTGGAACACAGCTATACATACACTGAGATATGCCAAGTTTATGTGGATTATAAATAAAAGATACTGAAAGTTCAAGGTCATAGTAACTCCCATTACATGTGGTTTTCTGTAATTTTATCTGGAGAATAGGGCATGTCTTTTAAAAGCTAGCAGAAGTTTATTAAAAATCAGCTGGCTATACTTCAGAGGGAGAGGATATGTTGTAAGTAGTTTGTAGGAAAGTGCCAAAGTCTTTGCTGAACTTGACTTCCAATTTGGTTGAAGTGTATAGAGAGTAAAAAGAGGTAACTTTTAAATTTTTTATTCACAGTTCACTTTGCATTCAGCAAATAATTCCTGGCAGTCTACTGTGTGCAAGATCCTGTACTAGGTACTCTGGATATAAACAAAATAAAAGGAAACAAATGCTTGCCTCGAAAGTGTTGGTGCGGAAAAAGGATGATGGTAACATAATAAGTAGAATAAAGAGTATTTATATTGGGCTGAGGAAAGTGGTGAGGAAGAAAAAATAGGGAAGGAGGGTAGAAAATGGTTGGGAGGTGTGGCCAAAATTTCACTTAGGCTTCACTTTTAAGAGGGCTGTGAGGATACTCAAGAGAAAGTGCCATACAAAGCCTTGAATGTCAATGTGCATGGCGTGTTGGAGTCATGGCATGGGCAGAATGACTACAGCAGGTCGAGCAAGGGAGGTGCAGTGATTGAGGCCAGAAAGATGACGAGAGTAGAACGGACTTCAAGGCCGTGGTCAGGATTTGGGGTTTTGCTCTAAATAAGATGGAAAGTCATTGGAGAAATCTGAAATGAAGAGTTACATGATCTGACTTAAAATTTTTCTCATGATCACTCTGACTGTCGTGTTGACAACAAACTTAAAGGTTGGATGGAATAATCCATGCGAAAGATGGTTGAGGAGATGTACCATCATGGTAATGGTGAAAAATGTGATACCAAGAGGTTAGATTCTGAATATAGTATGAAGTCAGATTCTATGGGATTTGCTGACAGATCAGATGTAGAGTCTGAGAGAATGGTCAGGATGAGCTCAAGGTTTTTTGGTTTTTTTTGAGTTGGAATCTCACTCGGTCACCAAGACTGGAGTGCAGTGGCCGCTCCTGGCCACCGCAGCCTCGACCTGCTGGGCTCCGGCGATCCTTCCGCCTCAGCCTTCCGAGTAGCTGAACTACAGGCGCGTGCTACCATGCCCGGCTGATTTTTGATTTATTGTAGAGATGGTCAAGTTGCCCAGGCAGGTCTCGAACCCGTGGGCTTAGGCAATCCAGCCTCCCAAAGCACGGGTTTACAGACTGAGTCACTGAGCCTGGCTAGATTTTTTTTTTTGAGTTAGAGTCTCACTCTGTCACCCAGGCTGGAGTACCACAAGGCCACCCCAGTGTCGACCTGCTGGGATCTGGCAATCCTTCTGTCTCAGCCTTCCAAGTAGCCAGAACTACAGGTGTGTGCTACCAGGCCCAGCTAATTTTTGATTTATTATAGAAATGAGGTCTTGGCAAGTTGCCCAGGCTGGTCACGGACCCATGGGCTCAGGCAATCCACTCACCTTGGCCTCCCCAAATGCTGGGATTACAGGCTGAGCCACCGAGCCCAGCCATGAGCTCAAGGTTTTTGATCTGATCAAATAAATTCCTGTAATTAGCATTAATAGAGATAGCACAGAATGAAAGTATAGGCTGGCAAATTTTAGGAGGTCATGTTAAGTTTGAGGTACCTAATAGGACATCCAGATGGAGATGTCAAGTAGACAGTAATATGCCTCTAGATTTTGGGGGAGATGCCTAAGTTTAGAACAAACATTTGAGAGCCTGCCAGGGGCCAGCTCTAGCCGGGTTCAAAGTACCCCAAAGGTGGAGACGGCGTCGGTGACTGGGGGGGAAGAAGAGAGAGAGAGAGAGAGAGAGAGAGGGGACTGGACTCCAGTCTAGTACAGAAGTGATGTGTGTTATTGGGAATTACAACAGGTCTTTTATACACAAAGTCAGATGTGGGAGGGGTGTCCCCCACCCACCAGAAACCTTAATCCATGAAAACTTAATCAATGATTGCCTTTACACCCTTTTCATATGATAATCTTAAAATCCCATAACAAAGGATAACCTAATCCGTGACTGACATATTCTATAAACCTTTTTCATCCTAAACTGATTGATTTGTGCCAAGTTAAACAATTCTATAGACGCTTAAGTATTTACTTGACAAACGAAAGTGGCCCATCCCAGAATGTTTGGAATGTGGCCCAGTCCAAAGTTCACAGTGGGCTACCTGCAAGTAACCCAGCCGCATTCTTTCAACAAAATGGCTGTCTTCTAAAACTATATACTACAATTTACACCTTCAATAAATCCTAAGATCATGACCCAGAAGCCTGAGACCAATACTAAGGCTCTTAGATGTGACACGAGTTTGAATTATAAGTTGTGTGAAAGCCAAAACTGCAGTTTGTGGAAGAATGGGAGCAATGAGCTTCTAAAGTTAGCTTTTGTTTGTCCTGATCTCAGAGTTTCTATATTTTGAGCTCACAGGAGCTTAATCTGGTTAGTGCTGAGTAGAAAGGGGGAGGAAATGGGGCCAATAGCTCCTGAACGCATCCTAGTGATCTCGGGGTCAACGGCCCTTCCTGATCCCTAATGCTCAGTGGGCCTCCGTGGCCAGCTCCCAACAAGGGCCATTGTCTCTATTAGTTTGTCATAACTAAGGACCACAGACTGGGTAGCTTAAGCAACAGAAATTTATTTTCTTATAATTCTGGAGGGCACAGGGTAAAGATGAGGGTGTCACCAGGATTAGTTTCTTCTGGGGCCTTTCTCATTGGTTCACAGATGGCCATCTTCTCCTGTACCCTCATGATGTTATTTTAGTTTACCTCTTTAAAGATGCTATACTCAAACAGAGTCATATTCTGAGGAGTTAGGACTTCAGCATGTGAATTTTGAGGGGATACAATTCAGCTCATAACCTTGACATATGGTATCGAACACAGGAGTCTGAATGAAACCACCTAGAATGGGTTCAGACAGAAATAGTAAAGGTACAAGGATGAAGCATGAAGCCCTATAATATCTACATGTTGGAGAGATGAGAATCAACAAAGAAGATTGAAAAGGAGAGGTCAGAAATAAAGGAGAAAAGTCAGGAGTCTTTTCAGAATGACATATCCTGAAAGGCAGGCAGACAAAGTCTACAAGAAGGAGAGCATGATCAACTCTGTCAACCGCTGCTTACAGAAAAGTAAGCTACTAATAAAATGACACCAGCAAAAAAGAACAGTGACAAAACATCAACAATACCAGCTTTTTTTTGAATGAAGAAGTGCATTTGTTAAATTTTATTTTATTTTATTGTAGAGATATGGGGTACAAGTAAGCATTTACTATACAAGTAGGCTGAATACAGGTGAAGTTTGAGATCATCTCTCCAACATGTAGATATTATAAAGGCATGCTTTCTGTTGTTTCAGGCTCCCCACCTTGCTCCCTCCTTTGACATTGCCCAGTGACGGCCCTTCCCTCCCTTGTGCTCATGTGACTAGTGTTCAGGGCCCATTTATGAGTGAGAACATGTGGTGTTCAGTTCTTTGTTTCTGTGGTAGTTCACGGAGTATCATGGTCTCCAACTCAATCCATCCTGCTGTGAAGTCTATGACTTTGTTCTTCTTTATGGCTGTGTAATATTCCATTGTGTATAAGTGCCACATTTTCTTTAGCCAGCCCACTTTCTATGGGCAGGAGAGTCGGTTCCATGTTTTTTGCTATTGTAACTAGTGCTGCTAGACACATGCCTATGTGCAGGTGTCTTTTTTGTAGAATGAGTTATTTTCCTCTGGGTATATTCCCAGGAGAAAGATTGCTAGATCACATGGAAGGTCAATTTTTAGATTTACAGAATGGGAAAGAACGTTTGCTAACTATGTATCTGACAGAGACCTAACATTCAGGATTTACAAGGAACACAAACGAGTTGGTAGGAAAAAAACAAACAACCCTATTAAAAAGTGGGCAAAGGGCATGAATAGACATTTTTCAAAAGAAGAGATACAACCAGCTAACATATACAGGAAAAAATACTCAATCTCACTAATTACCAGAGAAATGCAAATTAAAACTACAATGAGATACCACCTAACTCCAATAAGGATGGCCATCATTCATAAATCAAAAGACAACAGATGCTGGTGCGGGTGTGGAGAAAAGAGAACAGCTTCTACTCTGTTGGTGGAAGCACAAATTAATCCAACCTTTATGGAAAGCACTGTGGTGATTCCTAAAAGAACAATACCAGCTTTTACTGAATGCTTGCTAGATGCTTACCTATCTTATATTTCCTTCAAATGATCTCTGTGAAATGAGTACTATTATTATTCTGCATTTTATAAATAATGAAACTGTAGTTCAGAGAGATTAAGTCACTCATCCAGTCAGAGCCTGCTACATAATTTGCAAGACGGGGTGCGAAATAAAAAGTGAAGTCCTAGATGGCTTTCCAGTGAAGTTCTACAAAACATACAAGAAGGAACTGATACCAATTCTATTGAAGGTATTCTAGGCAATTGAGAAAGACAGAAGTATCCACCGTTTTATGAAGCTGACATCACGCTGACACCCAATCTGTGCAAAGACCCAACAAACAAAGAGAACCACAGGCCAATATCCATGATGAATATCTATGCACAAATTCCAAACAAGATTCTAGCAATTCGGATCCGACAACACATCTTAAAAATTATCCACCATGACCAAGTAGGCTTCATATCCGAGATGCAGCACTGGTTTAACATCCGCAAGACCATAAATGTAATTAAATACATCGACAGATGTAAAAACAAGAACCACATGATTATACCATTAGACACAGAAAAGGCTTTCAACAAAATCCTGCATCTATTCTTCATAAACTTGAACACTTATGCATAGAAGGAACATACTTCAAAATAGTAAGAACCATAGCCAATATATTACAAAATGGACAGAAATTAGAAGCATTTCCCCTGAAATCCAAAACAAGACAAGTCTGCCCACTCTCACCCCTTCTGTTCATTATAGTGTTGGAAGGCCTAGTTAGAACAATCAGACAAGAGAAGGATATAGGGATATCCGAACAGGAAAAGAGGAAGTTAATTTACCCCTCTTTGGGGAGGATATGATCATATACCTGGAAAACCCAAGAGAATCTGTCAAAAACTTCCTTGCATTGAGAAAGGACTTTCACAAAGTCTCAGGGTATAAAATCAATGTGCAAAAGACAGTCACATTTGTATGCACCAACAACAAACAGGCAGACAACCAAATAAAAAGTACAATCCCATTCAAAATAGGCCCTCCCCAAAATGAAATACCTCGGCATCTTCCTAACCAGAAAAGCGAAGTTTCTTTTTTTTTTTTTTTGAGTTGGAGTCTCACTCTGTCACAGAGACTGGAGTGCAGTGGCTGCTCCTGGCCACCGCAGCCTAGATCTGCTGTGCTCCGGCGATCCTTCTGCCTCAGCCTTCCAAGTAGGTGGAACTACAGGTGCGCCAGGTTAATTTTTGATTTATTGTAGAGATGAGGTCTCACCAAGTTGCCCAGGCATGTCTCAAACCCGCGGTCTCAGGCAATCCACTCACCTTGGCCTCCCAAAGCACTGGGATTACAGGCTGAGTCATCAAGCCCGGCCTAGTGAAGTTTCTTTACAATGAAGACTATAAAACAATGCTCAAAGAAATTAAGGGAGATACACACAAATGGAAAAATACTTCACGCTCATGGATTGGAAGAATCAAAAATGTGAAGATGTCCACCCTACCCAAGACAATTCACAGATTCAACACAGATTCAACGCAATACCCACTAAATTACTGTCATCATTATCCTCAGACCTGAAACAACAATACAGATGCATATGGAAACATAAATGACCATGAATAGCCCAAAAAATCCTCAACAAAAGAAACAAAATTACACTCCCAGACTTTAAACTTTATTAAAAGTTTAAAATAATCAAAAAAGCTTGATACTGGTACAAGGACAGGCATCTAGACCAATCAAACAAGATAGAGATTTCAGAAGTAAAACCTTAATTTCTCAACTGATTCATCTTTTTTTTCAGTGCAATTTTTTTATTATAAAGATGTGGGATACAATTCAGGGTTAGGTATACAAATGTAGATTATGCAGGTACCCTTGTTGATGAGGTGTGCCCCTCCCTCCCCTAGCAGTTTCCCTCAACTGTCAATCCCACCCCACCTCCCCTGGCAGTTTCCTACTACTGCTAATCCCTTTCTTATAGTATTGTAATTGTTCAAGTTTCACTTATGAGTGAGAACATGTGGTACTCTGTTCTTTGTTTCTGTGATAGATCACTGAGTATGATCGACTCCAAATCCATCCAAGTTGCTGTGAATTCCATATGTTTGTCTTTCTTTATGGCTGCATAATATTCCATTGTTTATATGTACCACTTTTTTAATCCAGTCCAGCTTCGATGGGCAGCATGGTTGGTTCTATGTTTTTGCTATTGTGAATAGAGCTGCAACAAACATATGTGTGCAGGTATCTTTTTTGCAGAATGATTAGTGTTCCTCTGGGTATATTCCCAATAGGGGAATTGCTGGGTCATATGGAAGATCAACTTCTGGTTCTTTTAGAAACTGCCACACTATCTTCCAGAGCAGTTTAGAAGCGTTCCTTTTTCTCTGCATTCGTGCCAGCATCTGTTGTTGTTTGTTTTATTAATGATGGCCATTCTTACTGGGATGAGGTGGTATCTCAATGTGGTTTTGATGTGCATTTCTCTGATGATGAGTGAGGCTGAGCACTGTTTTATGTGTCTGTTGGCTGCCCGTATATCTTCTTTTGAGAAGTGTCTATTCATGTCTTTTGCCCATTTTTTAATGGAGCTGTTTGTTTTTTTCCTTTTGGCACATTTGAGTTCCTTGTAGATCCCAGATGTTAGGCCTTTGTCTGATATCCAGTTGGCAAATATTTTTCCCACTCTGTGGGCTGTCTCCCTGCTGTCTTGATGGTTTCTTTTGCTTTGCAGAAGCTCATTAGTTTGATGAGGTCGCACTTGCCTATCTAATTTCTTAAGGTATTGGCCTTTAGGGTTCTGAATAGGAATTGGTTGCCAGTTCCAATTTCCATAACAGAATCTCTTGTGTTTTCTAAGATTCTTATAGTTTGAGGTTTTACGTTTAGGTCTTTGATTCATCTTTGACAAAGCTTCCACTAACAACCACTGGGAAAAGGAGAACCTGTTCGGTAAATGGTGCTGAGAAAACTGGCTGATCACATGCAGAAGAATGAAACAGAATCCCTGCCTTACACAAAAAAAGATCTACACCTTACACAAAAATCAACTCCAAATGGATCAAAGACCTAAACGTAAACCTCAAACTGTAAGAATCTTAGAAAATGCAGGACACACCCTCATGGAAGTTGGAATAGGCAACCAATCCCTAATTTTAAAAAGCCTAGATGCCCATATCATAAAAGATAAGATAGACCTCATCAAAATGAAAATCTTCTGCAAAGCAAAAGATACCATCAAGAGAGTGGAAGGCAGCCCACAAAATGAGAAAAACTATTTGCCAACTATGTTTTTGCCAAAGGCTTAACATCCAGGATCTATAAGGAGCTCAAACATGTCAAAAGGAAAAAAAAAACCACTGAGTGATCTATCACAGAAACAAAGAACTGAGTATCATATGTTCTCACTCATAAGTAGACCCTGGATACCTATCATAATACTATAAGAAAGGGAGTTGGACACTTCCATGGAGGGGACACATAACATCGATAAAGGTGCCTGGTCCTAATCTAGGCAAAGTGAAGTCCAATGGGAGGCCCAAAGCTTCACCTTGTACCTAGACCACTTATCTACCCAATCTTGGTTTTTACCCCACATCTTTAAAATAAAATGAAATCTTAAAAAAACAAATAAATAGGGCAGCCCCTCAGATCCCTTCCCACTGTGGGAGCTTTTCTGTCTTCTCAATAAATCCTACTTTCTCAAAAAAAATAAAAATGGGGTCCTTTGTTAAAAATTTATTAAACATTTCAACTGCCGACAGAAGTTGGATACATTTAAGAATTTTTTAAAAAATTAACAATCATTAAATTTTTAAATAATTTTAAAACTGCGGTTATTTTTTTTTTGAGTTGGAGTTTCACTCTGTTGCCCAGACTGGAGTGCAGTGGCCGCTCCCGGCTATCGCAGCCTAGACCTGCTGGTCTCCAGCGATTCTTCCACCTCAGCCTTCCAAGTAGTAACCGAAGTTAGCTGGGCTCAGTGGCTCAGCCTGTAATCCCGCGCCTTGGGAGGCTGAGGTGAATGAATTGCCTGAGTCCGCGGGTTTGAGACCCCGCTGGGCAACTTGGCGAGACCTCATCTCTGCAACAAATCAAAAATCAGCCGGGCGTGGTAATGCGCGCCTATAGTTCCAGCTACTTGGAAGGCTGAGGTGAAAGAATCGCTGGAGCCCAGCAGGTCGAGGCTGCGGTGGCTGGGGGTGGCCATGCAGTCCAATCTGGACAACAGAGTGAAACTCCAACTAAAAAAAAGAAAATAACCGAAGTTTTAAAATTATTTAAAAATTTATGACTGTTAATTTAAAACAAAATTCTTAGTTGTATCCAAGTTCACGTTGTTCTAATCCTGCTCCTGTAAGTAGAATAGAAAAATATATTTCCCCATCATCTAGAAAAGACATCCAGGGGGCATGCTTTTGATTTGCTTTCTTTTAGATTTACATCTAAAGCCAGAAACATTAGGTATAGGGCTATCCTAGATATGATTTTACTTGCAGCAATATTACGTAAATTGTTTATTTTTAAAAGCTCCTCCAAGTATGCCCTTGTAAAAGTTGGCGTCCACTGTAGAAGATACTTCTCCTCTCAAGAAGGAAACATCATGACATCCTTACAGAGAAAGAATCACAGCGAACGAAGTCCAGGGTGAAGACGCTAGGGTTCTACTTGGTGCAGAAAACTGGGAGTCAGTGATTCTTTGCATGTTACCGATAGCTCTTAGACCAAGACTGGGTTCCTTCTAAGGTGGGCTTTGGTCACAGGTCACAGATCCACCCAGCTGGCCTAGCACGTGGTCTCCTCAGCCAGCATTAGAGGCAGCACTGGGGCCAAGACTGGCTGACTCCAATCTATCCCTTTCCTTATCTAAAAATGATCCCTTACCAAAAATGTGACGTGCGCCATAGTTTGCCAATAGTTTCACCTAACAGAACTTCAGTAGATATTGTCTGGGACTCTATCATTATGGGAAAGTCTTCAATAAACCGGATGTCTTCTGGTTGAATCTAAATGTTGTAGAGTTCGTCGGTGTGGGATTAGTATAGAAAGCTGAGATGACTGGCCGATGGGAACTGTTCATTTGAAAATGAATTAAGAAGTCTGGGACTTCCACCTGTGACCATGAAATCCATGTTCCTATGCATGAAACAGGAATGTGACAAAAGTTAGATTGTGTCCAGGTTTGATATTTATTTGGGTTGACGCTGTATGCCACGGGTACTAATTTTGAGCCCTTCTCGGTGCCAGTGTGCCTTTAAAAAGCCTCGAGTAAACATCTCACCTGTGAGAGCATTTCTTGATTAACATGAAACTTGCCATTAGGAACAGTAAAAATAAACACTACTTCCTCACACCTGTTTTTATTTAACCTTGTGTTAAAAGAACCGATACATGTACATACGTATATTTCACTTCTCTTTGGAAAAAAAAATTGGTCAGCTTCACGTGCAACACCGCTGTGCCAATGTTAGAGCTCTTCAGATTAGTTTCACCACAGTCATCTGCTGTGTGATTATCACTGCTTCTTGAACACCTGGTCTGACTTTGGAAATTTTTTGCCATCTGGCCAGATACTGAGTAATTATGGCAACTTTAGTGGCAGGATAAAATACCGATTTATAAGAGACTTGATAGTCTTTTCAAAGAGCTAGGTAGCATTAAATAAACTGCCATTAACTTAATAAACGTGTTCCCTTTACAGACTGTAAAGATGTTACTTATAGGAAAATCCTTGGAGGATTTCCTTCGTGTTAGTTTCTCCAGACATCATGCAGGTAAAAGCTCCAAGGAACACTTCTTAGATTCACTGATCTCATACTTATTTGATAATTTTCCATCATGTGTTAGAACAAGAAGCAATGTAGAGGATGATATGAGTAATTACCTGGTAGTGTTATGATGAGGAATGCACAAGATAGTTTTTATCAAATACTCTGAACGGCACCTGACACATAAGTGCTTTGTAAGTGTTATCAAGCACATGTGACTATGGAAAACCATGCATACATAAAACATAAAAACAAACAGCCATTATATGGAGAATTGGATGAGATTGCATAGGACTTGGATGGATAAAAAGGATCCAGGTCTAGGACAAAGCAAAGCATGCATTCCATATGCTCCCAAGTTCGCTTTCCTTCTGAGATATTCAGTAGAATGGCCCCTTTAATATTCCAACCGACTCCATGGCATTTGCACGCCATGTGTGACATCTGGAGACTCATGCGGGCTCATATGCTGAGTTATGGCTTGCTGTTGCCTGCTTCTGGAACCTCCATATGCTTTTATTCTACCTTTGGCTTTTCACTTTCTTGCTTCTGTTTGAACTTACTCACTTGGCAGATATTTATTGAACATGAGATAAGATGCTGCTGATGCAGAGGTAAACAATGTAGGAAAGATACACAAACAAATTCCAGGTAAAGACGGTGACATCAAGAACATGAGACAAAGAGTTGTGAAGTGAACAGACTTTTCAGCATAGGATGGCTCAGGAGGGCTGTTGGGGAGAGGTGTTCTAGGAAAGAAGACCGGGCTAACAAGGGCCTAGGACTCAGAAAGGCGCTGATCAGGGAGACACTCACTGCGTTTGAGAAGCTGAGAAGGGGTCAGGAGCTACTGCAGCTGGGGAGGGAGAGAGAAGCAGGAGAGGCAGTCGGGGAGGGAGCACACGGTGCACACCCTGTGGTCACAGCACGCGCTGGCCATTCTGTGCAGCTCCCCGTGAGCCTGGACTTTTGCCCTTTCTTAATTCTCCCACGGCCCGGTCACTGCATGGCGATTGTGGTAGCAGATCCTTTGCAAAGGTTTGGAGAGTGCAGAGAGAGATGCTGTGATGGAAAGCTGTCACTCTTGTTCCAGAAAGTTCCTCATTCATCCTCAGCTAGCATTTCTCCCTAGCTTCCTTTCCTTCTGCTCTGGGTTTTCCTGTGCCACCCGATGGCCTCTCTCCCTTCTCCGGTCTCCCCATCAGAGAGCATCTTGCAGTGCTCATGCTCCTTCTGTCTTCTCATGCAAGGTTTTTGAGTTGTCTCCTCTCTATTCCCAGGAGTGGGTTCTGGGCCTTCTTTGTGTGTGTCAAAATGTAAGTCCTCTGCTAAATGAAGAGCCGCCGCTCTTAGTCGTGAAAAATAACCGGTTTTAAAATTATTTAAAAATTTAGTGATTGTTAATTTAAAAAAATTCTTAAATGTATCCAAGTTCAAATTGTTCTAATCCTGCTCCTATAAGTAGAATAGAAAAATATAGCCGGGCTTGGTGGCTCAGCCTGTAATCCCGCGCCTTTGGGAGGCTGAGGTGAGTGGATTGCCTGAGCCCGTGGGTTCGAGACCCGTCTGGGTAGGTGAGACTTCATCTCTACAATAAATCAAAAATTAGCTGGGCTTGGTAGTGCGCGCCTGTAGTTCCAGCTACTTGGAAGGCTGAGGAGGAAGGATTGCTGGAGCCCAGCAGGTCGAGGCTGCCGTGGCCGGGAGGGGGCCACTGCACTCCAGTCTGGGTGACAAAGTGAGACTCCAACTCAAAAAAAAAAGGAAAAAAAAAAAAAAAGAAAGAAAAATATATTTCCATATCATCTAGAAAGGACATCCAGGGGCAGGCTTTTTATTTGCTTTCTTTTGGATTTACATCTAAAGCCAGAAACATTAGGGCTATCCTAGATATGATTTTACTTGCAGCAAAATTAAGTAAATTGTTTATTTTTGAAAGCTCCTCCAAGTATGACCTTGTAAAAGTTGGCGTCCACCGTAGAAGATACTTCTCCTCTCAAGAAGGAAACATCATGACATCCTTACAGAGAAAGAATCACAGTGAACGAAGTCCAGGGTGAAGACGCTAGGGTCTTGCTTGCTGCAGAAAACTGGGAGTCAGTGATCCTCTGCATGTTGCCGATAGCTCTGAGGGATTCTCCTCTTTTGACTTAAACTGTACAGAGTAAGAAAGCATTTCCTGTGATCTGGAGGCCGCATGTGAAGGCAGCATTTTGGGAGACATAGGATGACACTGAGATGACGTCACGGCCCAATCAGACTGTTCTGCATTCCAGTTGGCATGAGAAGCTTGAGGACTCCTGGTGCCTGGGCCCAGGTGAGCTACAGAAAGCGTGCTGTTCCTCCTGGGACCGGGTGCTGCCTTTTTCCAGAATCTGTGAACCAACAGCAGGAGCACCGCCCCAAAACTGCTGCTTGCAGAGCCTCGAGACAGGCCTCCTGCCTACAGCTGCTCTCAGACAGGACAATGGCTTCTTTGTCAGGTGCTTTGCACACAAGGACAGCTGTGAACCCACAGAAATCTCTCCCTGAACGAAGGCTTCAGGAGTCGATGTGCTCTCCAGGGAGCACGCAAAACACCTCTCCCAGGCTCTCACGTTTCTCTGTCAAGCCCTGACATTTCATATTGGAGTCCGAATGCCAGGAACTCTTGTGAAAGCATAATTATTTATGTGATGGGTGGAAACCGAAGGTTCATTATTTCAAGAAGCTGCAAGCCTGAAAATGGATTTAAAGTAATGCACGCCGACAAACTAGGTCTTTGTGTGTATCTTTCTGAGTAGGTTTAGATTCTCGGGATGAATGATATCCAACCTAGAGCTGGCCTGACTGGTATCAGACATATCCGTGAGGACACTTGGCCGTCTGTCTCTGGAAAATGGCACCATTCTCTCAATATTAGGAGGGAAATTCCTCATAATGCCTAACAGAGCCAATTTATGACTCATTTTCTGCATAAGGACCCCCTCTGCGTATTAAACGAGGATCTATGCATCAGAAGGTCAATCAGCCCAGTGTTTTGAGTAAAATGAATGGCAAATTGTAAATGACACACTGGCTGAAACAAGTGGCTTAGAATGAGCAAAATGGAAAGTGAGAGTTCTCCAGTCCGCACATAGTTGCGTTTGAATGCCGTGTTTGACTGTAGTTGTAAGCGTGGATCTGTTCTACAGAGAGGAGCAGGTCTGATGGAGAACAACTTGTCAGACAGCAGTGGGGGTACCTGAGAGCACCACGCGGCCACCAGACACACTGACCCCGCAGAGACACCCTGGTCAGGCAGTGCAGACCTTGCGGATTTTCTGCTGAAAGGCAGCACGCACAAATGGATCAGATTCCATTTTGCCCCCAAGTTGCTGCGTAATGGAATCCTCTATGTTGTGTCAAATGCTTAGAGGCTGCTAATACCAAGTGAATAGAGCACTCAGCTGTCAGACTGCTGTACGTGAAAAGAAAACACATGCTATATTTACTGAATTTTTACACTACCAAATGCTTTCCAGTGTGAGCTTTACTTTCATTATCACAGAACCAGTGTTTCATTTTTATGACGTCCTTCCATTTTTATAAGCCAAACTTGGGGCTGGCATGGGCTGACAGGCCAGAAACGGATTCCTGATGGGACTAAAAAAAAGAGTTAATGAAGCACCATTGTTGGAAGAAATATCCAGACTTCATAATAGAAACACAAACTCAAAAAGATTGCGCTAGAAATATTGCCTAGCCAGCACGACTGCCTATAAAACTCTCCTCTGTGGTTTTGTACAACTTCCTTATGATATGTAAACACATCAGTGCTTTCTGCAAAGAGTTCCAGGGTGTCACATTTCATCTTCTTTCACCTTACCAAATGTCAGGGAGTGGTGTCACTTGACAGGTTTCAGAATAATCACTATCAACACACTAATGTGTTCCAATAATTTCTCATAGCAAAATGATCACTGAAGCTTCTCTGAGGAAGAGGCACAAACGTCGGTCATTTAAATGGCCATCTGACCATCGCCAGGCCACAGAGAACATGCAGACGTCTGGCTCCTGGCAGGGATAGTGCCTGCAGCCCTTGGTGGCACAGTCTGTTAGTCCAGCTGTGTGAACACCCCAGATTTAATGTCCTCACAGCCAACCAGACTGTATCCTTGGCATAATGGGGAATGTGGAATCATCAGACAAAGGTTACCTAAAAATGCCACTGTTGGAAAAGTTTCCATGCAGAGTAACATAGTGTGTGATGCTGTTTTTAATGAAAACAATGTCTGTCTTCACAGTCACTGTGTGCGTCCCTTTGGAAGTTGCGATAAACAAGATGGATGTAGCTCATTGCTTTCTCCATAGGCCTCACTATCTACATGAATCCAAGGAACTGATCTGGAATCCCCACTGGTGAAAAATGTGTAAAAACAGACAGACTGTGCTGATATGAGGTGTTGGAAATATCAGTAGACAGATTCCCTTTTTTGCATTCACTTTGCCTTGTTTTTTCCCCCATTATAGACTCTTCTCTGTCACAGAGAATATAATTAGTGAAACAACACAAATAGGAAGATAATTAGTTCATAGACCATAATGGCAGCATTAAGTTCTTGATATTAGAGGAGACTGTCGCTGTAGTAGTTAGGGGTATGTTTCCCCGAGTGGCACCACGTGGGTGTAAGTATTGATTTTGCTATTTGCAAGCTGTACAATTGATAATTTTCTTAACCTTTCTGTGCTTTCGCTTGCTTGTTTGGAAAACGACAACAATAATAGTATTTCTCTCCTATGATGGTTATGATCTTCGGATGAGGTTAGACACATAAAGTACAGTACTTGGAACATAGTAAGTACTCAATAAATGTTAGCCTTTCCTGCACCCTTATCTTTTATTTATATTTTATCACGGCACAGAATGGGAAAATAATTGTGCTGGAGAACGTGTGCGGCCGCTGTGAGATACAGGCCACTCCTAACGAGCTGTTGAATCCATCGTAATCACATTTGGAGGCCCCACTCGGCACAGATCACGATGTGTCGGATTATATAGCAGGGCTGTGAAATGGGGTGGGAGGGGTATCTGCTGGCGATAATGTCGGCGATCAAAATGGCAGGTCATGTGCTAGCTGGCTGCAGTTTTGTTGGAGCTGATCAGACAGGAAAAAAACAGAAAGATTTAACCTTTGAGAGACACAGGGAAGAAACAGTTTAAAAAGAAAGTTCAGGGTAATCTTAGCAGTGGCAGTTTCCAGTTCTCAAGATTTGCACTTTCCCATTCCCCACTCAGACCTCCAGCACTGCTAATACCGTAGGATGGATTTTCACTGTGATAAACAGATAAGAGGAGCTAGAAAACGCAGCAGTTATGAGTCTTTGCCTAAGTTATGAGTCTTTGAAAGACGTAAACGTGAGCCGTGATCATGCCACGTATCAAGTTGTACTTTAGGTGAGTTACTCTGACAGTTATTAGCGTGTTGCTAAATGTCTGACTTCGGCTAGTCTTGTGTGAAGGATTTTTTCTTCTTATTCCTGGGAGGTAGCTTCTAAACTCTTGGAATTTCATGAATGATAGGACTGTCTATGTTATTCAGGTGGGACCTGACGGTGTATGTTAAAGAGATGATTAAATAACTCAGAATGGAGGCTGGCCATGCTGGAAAGACCCACCATGGAATCAGAGGGTTGGGCTTTGGATGGCATGATATTGGTCCAACCTCAGGAGAGAGAAAGAGGCTGGAAACTGACAGAGTTCATTCCCACAGCCAATGATTCCACCAATCATGCCTCTGCAATGAAGCTCCGGTAAAAACTCTGGATACTGAAACTTGGGTGAGCTTTCCTGGTGAGTGTGAATCACAGTCTGTGTATTGTCACACATCAGGGTGCTGGCCGTGAGACTGCTTAAGGGAAAGGACACTAGAAGTTTCACATCTGGTACCTTCCCAGACCTGCGCCTCTTCTTTTGAAAGCTTCTGATTTACATCCTTGTTCCTATAATAAAACTATAGGGAGGCTGAGGCAGGAGGATCACTTGAGGTCAGGAGTTCAAGACCAAGCTGTGCAACAGGTAAAGCCCTCATCTCTACAAAAAACTTAAAAACCATTAGTCAGCTGTGGTAGTGTGTGACTCTAGTACCAGCTACTCAGAGGCCAAGGCAGGCATATCTCCCTTGAGTCTAGGAATTTGAGGCTGCAGTGAGTATGATCACACCACTGCACTCCAACCTGGGCAACAGGGTGAGGACCCTGTCACTAAAAGCAAACAGCAATGAAAACAAAACTGTAGATGGAAATATGGCTCTTCCTTGTGTTCCACGTGTCATTCTGGTGAATTATTGAACAAGAAGGAGAGATGGGAACCTGCACGTTTGTGTCGTCTCTCAGAAGACAAGGTGGCCCTGGGAAACCCCTAAACTTGTGTGGGTGTCCACAATGTGAGTGGTGCTGTGGAAGACTGTGAACTTAACCTGTGCAATTTGCCTAATTGTAGGTGGTGTCAGAAGTCACCTCAGCTGGTAATTTCTCTCAGAATTCCCAAACCATCAAAAGCTCTGATGAGCACCACAGTCTATCTCAGCGGTTCCAAAGCATGGCTGCTGAAGGAGCAGCATTGGCATCCCCTGTGAATTAGTGAGAAATACGGAATCCTAGGTGCCATCTGGACCTCTTGCATCAGAAACTCTGGAGCAGAACCAGGCCCTCTGCTTTCGCAGGCCTTCCCCGTGGTTCTGATGCACTTTTAGGTTTAAGAACAGCCACTGCAGCAGTCGGAGAGAGATGCTAGAGCTACACAGACTGCATTTTAACTACTCTTCCCATGCTTATTGTCTCTGTAGCCTTGGGTAGGTTGTTTCACCACTCTGGGCTTTGTTTCTGTTCTGTAAAGATGGAGATAGCAGTAGAGTACAATCCACTTCCATCACCATGGGTTTTTTTGTGAGTGATAAATTACTTAATATATACAAGGCATTTAGTGTAAGACCTAGGACTTTGAGGACTTTACAAGTGTTTGCTGCCGCTATCTATACAACTGTTCCTGTGGTGAAGATGAATTGAGATAATGTATATAATATACTTTCTGGTACATATTATATGATCAATTAATGAACACTGTTTTTACTGCTTGTTTTAAAAAGTGACTTATACTGTTGCAGAACAAAATGCTCCTCTATTATTGTGATTTGGAGGATAGAAATTGGACTTTGAAATAGTCTGGCATGTAGTCATAGCTACACTGAGATAGACCAAGTCTATGGGCATTATAAATAAAAGATACAGAAAGTTCAAGGTCAGAGTAACTCTCATTGCATGCAATTTTCTGTAATTTTATCTGGAAAACAGGGCATATCCTTTAAAAGCTAAAATAATTCTGGTGAAAATAAACTCATTAGATTTTGGAGAGAGGAAATGCTGTGAGTGGTATCGTGTAGCACAGTGCCAATGTCTACATTGAACTATGTATGCTTCCCATTCTGTTTAAGTGTAAATAAGTGCATAGAAAGTGTTAAGTCACTCCCAGCAGGGACCTCCAGAATGTTAGGTTAGACCCGCTGGGGTGTGGTTGTCTGTTGTGAGAGTCAGTGCTGCAAGAAAAATACAAATAATTGCACAGAAGTTAGATTAGAAAATACAGTTTATTTAGAAATAACTTACAGAGAGAGAGAGAGAGAGAGAGAGAGAGAGAGAGAGAGAGAGAGAGAGAGAGAGAGAGAGAGGAGATTCACCTCCCCAAGTAGGGGAGGAAGCCCAAGTCAGGAAACATGGCCTGGCCATAGCTCAAAGAGCACATGACCACACCATAGCTTAGCAAGGCAGCTTGTGGTTGAGTCCTTTTAACCCTATCAAAGGTGACCTTTACCTCTCAAAGGAAAGGGTTAAAAGGTGATTGGATGGTGGTCTGCTCCATGTCATCACAAGGTGAGTGCAGATACTGACATCAGGTGATGGGCAGCACACAATGGCAGCTTGTGGTTGAGTCCTTTTTTTTGAGTTGGAGTCTCCCTCTGTCACCCAGACTGGAGTGCAGTGGCTGCTCCCGGCCACCGCAGCCTCGCCCTGCTGGGCTCTAGCGATCCTTCCGCCTCAGCCTTCCCAGTCGCCGGAATTACAAGTGCGCGCTACCACGCCTGGCTGATTTTTTGATTTATTTTAGAGACGAGGTCTCGCTGCCCAGGCGGGTCTTGAACCCGCAGGCTCAGGCAATCCACTCACCTCAGCCTCCCAAAGGCACGGGATGACAGGCTGAGCCACCGAGCCCGGCTAGTGGTTGAGTCCTTTTAACCATTTCCTTTGATAGGTGAAGGTCATTAACCTATCAAAGGAAAGGGTTAAAGGTGATGGGTTGGTGATCTGCTCCACGGCATCACAAAGGGGCAGGTGAGTGCAGGCACTGACATCAGGCGATGGACAGCAGGCCGATGAGTGGGTTAGTCACATGACTGCTGCCTTGGTGGTAGGCTAGATGGGAGGAAGCAAGGGGAGGGGTATTTCCTGTAAGAGACCTGTCATATGTTTCTAATCAAAAAGCTCCTTAGCAAAATGGTGATCTTGTTATCATTTGTATGGCTTCAGCCAGCTAAGGGGTGATCTTTGACCTTCTGGCTTCAACAAGGAAACGGAAAGTGTCTAAGGGATTATTATGCTAAACCATGAATTGAAAGGTTGGGCTAGCCTTGTCTTGTGTCTGATGGAGATTTGCCGAGGTGGTGGGGTAGGCGGCCAGCTTGGCCTGCAGTAAAATGCCTGAACGCTTCCTAAAATCTGCCTATTAGAAATTTATCTAGCTGGGATCGATGGCTCAGCCTGTAATCCCGCGCCTTGGGAGGCCGAGGTGAGTGAATTGCCTGAGCCCGAGGGTTCGAGACCCGCTTGGGCAACTTGGTGAGACCTCACCTCTACAATAAATCAAGAAAACTAGCCGGGCATGGTAGCGCACGCCTGTAGTTCCGGCTACTGGGAAGGCTGAGGTGGAAGGATCGCCGGAGCCCAGCAGGTCGAGGCTGCGGTGGCCGGGAGCGGCCACTGCACTCTAGTCCGGGTGACGGAGTGAGACTCCAACTCAAAAAAAAAAAGAAAAGAAATTTATCTATCTATGTCTAACCTGTGCTAGATTCAAAGCATGTCATTCTAAGCAAAAATGGCTATGCCGATGCAAAATGTGAATTAAATTTATTCCAAGTTTCTCAGGGCCCCTCTTTTCAGAAAGTGTCTACGACTTCAACTCATTTTAGGCATGTAGCAAATATTACATATTTTCCTGAAAAGTAAACAGAGTCTATTTATAATCAGGCTGCTTGAAAAATCCATAAGAACAAATTATCTCATCCATGACTCCTTGCCAAACCAAGGGGATCTTTATAATATATTACTAACAGTGTAATTACATTAGATATTAGTAATTATGTTAGAAATGCCCTCCCAGGCACTGACTTCAAACTAGTACTGCAGAGAAAAATGCAATCTGTTCCTCATCAAAACTCAATTGGTTGTTTAAGAAGAAATTAATCTGTTTCTACTTCAATCACCATTTATGACATTCTTCATGACATTACGTGATTCCTTTAAGGTAAGAAGTGTTCTCGTTAGATTCTCAGGAAGATGGCGGTGGAACCAGTCAGACTAATTGAGTCCCAGTGTAAGTGAGTGAGCACATGGAAAATTCTGCTTACATGTCGGTGAATAAGTGGACGTGGGAGTAGCTGACTGAGTAGGGACTCAGGGGCAAGTGGCCAGGGCTCTCCTGGGGAAACAGCTGGTGTCACAGCTGCTCTGCTTGGTCCTTAGTGCTTCCTGGGGTGCAGAAGTCAAGCACCATTTAAAAAAAAATCAACAAAGCCCTTCTTGGGAAGAAGCTGCCCGGAGAGAGATTGCCAGTTCCAGGCTCTGCCTCACCACTGCAGCACCTGAGCAAACATGGCAGCACGGACTGCGGAGGGAGCACAGCAAGGGAGCCCAGAGGCAGAGAAGATGAAAGAGGCACCCTGTTGCCATCTTGTAAACCGGACAGGAAAGTGCTCTGGCTCTCTCGTCGCAGAGTGACAGACCCCACACGATCTCTGTGACCTGTGAATTAACTACTCAGGTGTTGATTGTGACCCAGAGGGAATATCCTGAAAGCACAAACTCAGGAGGGACAGGATAAGTGCTGAGTCTCGGACACACCCACCCCTTCCCTGATTCAGTTGTGGGACAAAGGGTGTGGCCAGAAAAGGGACAAGAAATGCCTCCAAAGAGATGGGTGGTGAGTCCAGGGCTGAGCCAACCCCCTTCTCCCCAGCAATCCTCAAAATGTCTGACCCACACAGCTGGGGCACAAGTGAGAGGAATGAACCCAGGTAGAGACAGGATATCAGCTGCAATAAGAGGACTCCACTCCGGGATAAGCCTGACTGAGGTGCCCCCACCAGTACCTGGGGAAGATACAAGCCTGCACCTTCTCACTGGAGGGGATACCCCTGATCATACTAGAGTGGGAGAGGAGGACTGAAACTCCACCCACCCCTACTGCCCCTTCCTCCTTCTCTGGGCCAGACACTGGGGAGACTGTGAATGAAGCCAAAGCTCTGAAGGAGACATCAGAGGGGCAGCTGAGAGGAACAACTACAGAAGCTGCCAGGAGAGGGCAAGTTTTTTGCTTGCTTGTTTTTAAATTTTTAAAAACATTTTTCCTTTCTGCATGAATGTGTATGTGAGGGTTCAATCTGCATCCCTCCACCACCACTTTTTTTCTCTTTTCCTTTTTTTCTTCTTCTTTCACTTTTTGTTTTCTATTTATGTGTGAACATGAAGGACTGAGTGTTACTCTTTCAGGTTTTTTGTTTGTTTTTGCTTTTCTATTCTCTTTTTTCAGTTTAATGTGTATGTGAATACATATGTGAGGATTTGATTTGAATTCCTTTTTTTCTCTTTTCCTTCATTCATTTTCAGTTGGGCATGTATGTGTGTTTGGTATTCCTGTTTTTTGTTGTTGTTTTGTTTTGCTTTGTTGTTATTACAGTTTAATTTGGGGTGTGTGTGTGTGTGTGTGTGTGTGTGTGTGTGTGTGTGTCTAATTGTTTTTTGCTTTGGTTTCTGCTCTTGGTGTTCTGTGCTTTTCTTTTTTTAATTTTTGTCTGTCTAATTTTATTCTACTTTTCTCTGTTCTCATTGCTGTTACTGTATCTTGGACTCAGGGGGTATACACATAAGCCCATCACATGATCATATAGAGTGGTGGTGGGGAGTGGGTCTCAGGGAACCTATATCATAGTCACTGAACACTGTGATTTTGCAAGTAGTTTCCAAATCCTAGCACCCCATTCTCATCCTTATTCAATTCTAAAAACAACAAGAGACAGCCAAACTTCCCACCCACAGCACTGTTTCGAAATAAAACAAATTCAGTTCCCTGATCAGGGAAGAATAGATAGCTGAGCAAACATCAGAGGGAAAAGCTTCTCCCACTGTCACTGAATAACAGAACTAAAGAGAAAATAAAGAGATCTGTCACAAATGAGGAAAAATCAACAGAAGAAGACAGGTAATTCCCAAGGTTACAAAGAAAAAACACCTGAAAAATCAGACCTCAGAGCCTCAAAAATATAATTCATCAAGGAATGGTCCCAGAATACAACACAGATAGAAAACTACTGGAAAGAGTGAATAAGACTCAAGAAAGACAAGATGCAATATTGAAAGAACTTGTGACAAAGATTCTGGCCATAAAAAATTTCATCTAGGAAATAAATAACAAGAAACAAGCATGTTAAACAGAATTAATCAAGCAGAAGAAAGAATCTCAGAACTTGAAGAACAAAAGAGGAAATTAACCCAATCCGTAAAAAAAAACATAGAACAAAAACTCAGAAAGAAAGAACAAAATTTCCAAGAGGTGTGTGATTATATCAAGAGGTCAAACAAACACCTGACTGGTATTCCAGAGCTGGTTCATCCACAAGTCATAAATTTAATTCAATACATCAACAAACATGAAAACAAGAACCACAAGATTATATCATTAGATGCAGGTAAGGTTTTTGATAAAATACAGCATCCCTTCTAAATAAAAACCCTCAAAAACCTAGGCATAGA
This sequence comes from Carlito syrichta, assembly GCF_000164805.1. Lineage (NCBI taxonomy): Eukaryota > Metazoa > Chordata > Mammalia > Primates > Tarsiidae > Carlito > Carlito syrichta. Next base: position 751,608 of record NW_007252945.1, read on the forward strand.
AGGAACATACCTTAAAATAGTAAGAGCCATCTTTGATAAAAACCACAGTCAGCATATTGCTAAATGGAAAGAAACTGGAAACATTTCCCCTGAAAACTGAAACAAGAAAAGTCTGCCCACTCTCACCCCTCTTGTTCAACATAGCAATGGAAGTCCTAGCTAGAGAAATTAGACAAGAGAAGGAAATCAGAGGTATCCAAACAGGAAAAGAGGATGTTAAGTTATCCCTCTTTGCTGATAATATGATTCTATACCTTGAAAACTCAAGGTATCAAAAACCTGCTTTCACTGATAAAGTACTTTGGCAAAGCCTCAGGGTACAAAATAAATGTGCAAAAGACAGTTGCATTCTTATACACCAACAACAAGCAGGCAGAGAACCAAATAAAATGCGCAATCCCATTCACAATAGCCACAAAAAATTGAAACACATTGGTATCTTCCTAACTAGAAAAGTGAAAAACCTTTACAATGAAAACTATAAAACACTGCTCAAAGAAATCCAAGAAGACACAAACAAACGGAAAAATATTCCATGCTCATGGATAGAAAGAATCAACATTGTGAAGATGTCCATCCTACCAAAGGTAATCTACAGATTCAATGCAATACCTATTAAATTACCAATATCACTCTTCTCAGACCTGGAAATGACAATACAGAAATTCATATGGACACATAAATGACCACAAATAGCCAAAACAATCCTCAGCAAAAGTATGAAAGCAGGAGGTGTCACATTTCCAGACTTTAAACTTTATTATAAGGCTACAATGATCAAAACAGCCTGGTACTGGTACAAGAACAGGCATATGGACCTTTGGAAGAAGATAGAGATTCCCGAAGCCAAACCTCAATTTCTCAACCAATTCATTTCGACAAAGCCTCCACCAACAACCACTGGGGAGAGGAGATTCTATTCAGTACATGGTGCAGGGAAATCTGACTGACCACACGCAGAAGATTGAAACAGAACCTCTACCTATCACCAGACACAAAAGTCAACTCCAAATTTATCAACGACCTAAACATAAAACTATAGGACACCCTCATGGCAATTGGAACTGGCAACCAATTCCTGATCAAAATCCCAAGTGTCCATGCCATAAATGATAAGATATACAGGTGGGACTTCATCAAACTGAAAAACTTCTGCAAAGCAAAAGAGACCATCAAGAGAGGGGGGAGACAGCCCACAGAATGGGAAAAAATATTTGCCAACTGTAAATCTGACAAAGGCCTTACATCCAGGATCTACAAGAAACTCAAATGTGCCAAAAGGAAAAACAAACAAACAGTCCCATTAAAAAGTGGGCAAAAGACATGAAAAGACACTTCTCAAAAGAAGATATATGGGCAGCCAACAGACAGATGAAAAAGAGCTCAGCCTCACTGATCATCAGAGAAACGCAAATGAAAACCACATTGAGATACCACCTAATCCCAGTAAGAATGGCCATCATTAATAAAATAAACAACAACAGATGGTGGCAGGAATGAAGAGAAAAAAGAATGCTTCCACACTGGTGGTAAGAGTGCAGACAAGTGCAACCTCTTTTGAAAACAGAGTGGCAATATCTAAAAGAACAAGTCATTGACCTTCCATATGACCCAAAAATCCCCCTACTGGGAATATAACTAGAGGAACTCAAATCATTCTACAAAAAAGACACCTGCACATGCATGTTTATTGCAACACTATTCACAGTAGTAAAAACATGGACCCAAATGTTCTGTCCACCTGAACTGGACTGGATAAAAAAATATGGTACATATACACAATGGAATATTACATGGACTATTACGCTGCCATAAAGAAGGACAAACATATGGACTTTGCAGCAACTTGGATGGATTTAGACTCTATCACACTCAGTGATCTATCACAGGAACAAAGAACAGAGTACTAGATGTTCTCACTCATAAGCAGACCCTGGACATTTACCATAATATTATAAGAAAGGGATTGGTAGTAGGGAGATACTGCCAGAGGGGTGTGGGTTTACAACATCTAAAGGTACCTGATTTCAAACTAAGCAAAGTGGGGACCAAAGGGAGGCCCAGGCTTTACATGTATGATAACCACTTGTATACCTAATCCTGAATTGTACCCCATATCTTTAAAATAAAAAAAGAAAATCCAGGAGAAAAGAAGAAGTGTTCTCATTAAATTATTGATGTTTTTCAGCGATAAAATATTTTTATTTTATTTTCTCCATGTGCAAATGTAATGTCTGTTGAAGACTGTTCCACAGACCCACCTGCATTAAAAACCCCTTGGTTGCTTATAGTTAAAAGCAAAATAAAACAAACAAACAAAAAAATAAGAATTTTATGTCAAATATCAGCTTAATGGTAATCTAAATCATTCCCATTTTAAAACAAAGTTTTAAAAGAATAAATTCTTAAGTTGCGTGAGGCAAGTGTTCTACTAAGGCAAATAAATAATCCTTGCACCTAAAACTCTCTTCACTTTTAACTTTTACTCATTTTCCCTAAGAAAACATAACTTCTTTCAAAATACAGAAAGATAATTTTATTATGCATATGTTGCATTTTTGAAAAATCAAAACTGTTATATTAGTTGGAGGATTAAGAGAGAAGCAAAGATCATCTTAAGAAATCTCTGCCCCAAACTGATATCCAACTAGCTAATCATGTTGGTTTAGTTTTTTGCACTGAATTCCTGGGCCCATCTCTGGTAGTAATTTACACAAACTACACATCACATCAGATCCTGTGTTGAAAGCAGACTAGAGAAGTTCTTTCTTATAAAGTCCTGGCTATAAGGTAGGCAAAGCTAAATTGCTTAGTAGATTAGAGAAGAAAGAGGATTAAAAATAAAATAAAATAAAATAAAGAAAACAAAACAAAACATACTCCCTATTTTTAAAAAATAAAAACCTTAAGCATGCATGCTGAATTTTGAGAACAATTGTTTTTAAAAATAAAATAATATTAGAAAACAAAATAAAAACTGAAACTCCAAGAGGTGTTTAAAGACTGAAATACATAACACTGAAAATAATCTAAATTCAGAAAAAAAGATATGGGAACTAGGAGTAAGTGGAATGGAAACACACCAAAGAGTGTTCAGAAACTGAACCAACCATTATGGAGATGACACAGGCTGCCTTTCGTGAACTGAATTACAGAGTCAAAACAATTTCTGCTCCTATGACTGAGACAAATTGAGTTTTGTCTGTCCTTCCATAGTGTAAACCTCTATAACCTGATTATCTGCGAGAGCCCGGTCCCAGCTTACCATTCTAGAGAGAAATATTCATATTTTAATGGTCTATGCTAAGTGCAAACACACCATGTGCCCTGCCTGCCATTTTCTCCCTCAGTGGCATTCGAAATAAGAGTACAAAGGAATTCCTTTATTTCTACAAGCCTTCTAAAGGCTAGGCATGTCTGTACAATCCTGAGATAAAAGTTGCACTCCTTCCCTTCCATGCACAAAAATGCGAAGATAATCTGTTCCTGTTCTCATGGGTCCAGTAATGAGATATTTTCTTCTCTCCTTGGATGGGTGTGGTAAACAAAACATACTTAGAGAGAGAGACACACACACACAGACACACACACGAGAAAGATGTATTTATACTCAAGAGACTTAATGATTTCAAAATAATTCATAGTTGAGCATAGGGAAAACAGATGACTTGAACTTCAGTTCACAAAATTCCTGCTAGAGTGTTGTTATGATGAAACATTTTTTACCAGCCCTGTTAAAATGGAGTATGTCAATACTTATCTAATTCTCTTCCCTGACATACCTCCAGGGAAGGTATCAGTGAGCTATACAAGGGGAGAATATACAGAAAAGGAAATAGTCTAAACAACACACAAGATGGGGAGAAAGTCACTAAATACATGGAAATTATCTCTGGGATAACTTACCATCAGGAAACACAAAGTCAAAACAAGCAGTAGGAATCAGGTGTATGTGTTGTTGGTGGGTTGGGGATTGTAGGGGTCGGGTACTGTAGGTTGACCACAGGTTGGCCTATTAGGAGAGCTAAAACTTTCCTGCTGCCAAGATGACTAGAAATGCCAGATAAAATGTAGCAAATATACTTTTTTCAGAGGTGAACTCATAGGAAAGTAATTAAAATTTTCAAGGACCAGAAGCAAAGTGAAAATTACAAACAATAGTGGACAGTAGGCACCACACTACAGCTTCCCTGGGAATTTTAGCCGAACACAGTAACCAAGAAGCATGCATTTAATGACCATAAAATCAGAAATCATGAACCCAATCAAGACGAAAGATCATAATTGAGCATTCTGAATTAGGTCCAGGCCTTGGAAGGGATAATCCCCAATGGAAGTCTTAAATGAAAAGAAATTGCTCATTAACAAAGGCAGAAAACATGGAAGCCCATCTATTATGATTTGGGCTTGGTGGGAAAAAACAAAAAAAACATATTCATAACCTCCCTAAATTTTGGATTTACAAGTCTTCTATATAGATGGGTTTAAAGTATACATTTATATTATTTTATGATTCCAAATCTTCCAAATAAAAAAAAATAATGTAAAAGACTGGAAACCTCACTGAAGTGCTTAGACAAGCAAACAGATACTTTATTTGAAATTATACCTTCTTAAACCAGCTGACATATACTCCCATAGACACTACTGAAAATGTACTCACAATCCAAAATTATAAAACATATGAGGTCACAAACTATAATGAACAAGAATCAACACAAACAAATAGCAGGAGATTATCCCAGAATATTTAGATAATAAAAGTAATATAGACAAAAACTATAAAATAAATATGTTTAAAGATAACAAAAATTAAAGTAACAACATGAGAAATAAACTAGATACTATCAGCCCAGACTATGCATCACTGAGAAGACAACGTTGAGAGGAAGGCAACCTGGTTTTTGAGATTTCTCCACAGCTTAGTAAGAGTATTGTTGTGTGTCTTTGACTAAGCTACTTAATCTAAACACTGATATTCTTTAAACCGTTCCTTATCTTCTTGGTTTTTCTGTCTCCAGGCAGAGACCAACTTATGAGTTTGCCATGACGATGGTGCGACTGTGCTTGTACTTAACTCTCTTGCAGAGAGAGAGTTAACAAGGATGACAGCAGGGAGGGAGCCAGGTGAAGTGCCGGAGACCTGCTCCAGCCGGGTTCAGGGTACCCGAAAGGTGGAGACGGCGTCAGCGATTAGGGGGAAGAAGAGAGAGAGAGAGAGAGAAAGAAAGAGACTGGACTCCAGTCTAGTGCAGAAGTGGTGTGTGTTATTCGGAATTACAACGGGTCTTTTATACACAAAGTCAGATGTGGGAGGGGCGTCCCCCACCCACCAGAAACCTTAATCCATGAAAACTTCATCAATGATTGCCTTTAAACACTTTTCATATGATAATCTTAAAATCCCATAACAAAGGATAACCTAATCTGTGACTGACATATTCTATAAACCTTTTTCATCCTAAGCTGATTGATTTATGCCAAGTTAAACAACTCTATAGAAGCTTAAGTATTTACTTTACAAACGAAAGTGGCCCATCTCAGAATGTTTGGAATGTGGCCCAGTCCAGAGCTCACAGTGGGCTACCTGCAAGTAATCCAGCCGCATTCTTTCAACAAAATGGCTGTCTTCTAAAACTGTATTCTACACAATTTACACCTTATTCAACTTCAGTGAATCCTGAGATCACAACCCAGAAGCCTGTGACCAATACTAAGGCTCTTAGATGTGA
>NW_007252946.1:0-827 GCF_000164805.1 Carlito syrichta
AAAGCTGAGGCGGAAGGATCGCCGGAGCCCGGCAGGTCGAGGCTGCGGTGGCCGGGAGCGTGGCACTGCACTCCAGTCTGGGCGACAGAGTGAGACTCCAACTCAAAAAAAACAAAAAAACCAAAAAACAACTAGATAAACTGAGCACAAATGAGTAACGTCCCCTTTGTCCCTGCTCCCCCAGGCGCTGGACTTGGAGTCGGTCACTTGTGGGTCCAAAAACTCCCACTGGAACGTATTTTTATTTTATTTTTGAGTTGGCGTTTCAGTCTGTTGCCCAGGCTGGAGTGCAGTGGCACCGTCACAGCTCACCGCAGCCTCAATCTCCTGGACCCAGGCGATCCTCCCGCCTCGGCCTCTCAAGGCTGGGACTACAGGCGTGCACCACTAAGCCCGGATAAATTTTTAAACTTTTTTTGGGTAAAGGTGAGGTCTCAGTATGCTGCCCAGGCTTATCTGGAACTCCTGGGCTCAAGCAATCCTCCCGCCTCAGCCTCCCACAGTGCGGTGATTACAGGCGTGAGTCACTTCGCCAGGCTGGACCGTAACTTCTAGAGGGCAGGCTACATCCCACGGGCCCGACAGAGTGTTTGGCACACAGTAGGCACGCAAACATCCGTTGAATGATTAACGAATGCGTGGCACACTCCAAGCCTCCTTTCCTGGGAGTGTCGTTGCGTAACCAAGTCACCTAGCCGAGAACTTGGCGCACAGTAGGCGCTCCACAAGTTGTATTTTTCCCTCCCCTTCCCAGTAGCCCGGCTCCCCGCGCGACCCCGAGGGAGGCTGCCCTCCCTCGCGCGCTCTCCACCTCGCCTCGCCCCGCA
>NW_007252946.1:2453-9363 GCF_000164805.1 Carlito syrichta
GGGGGCGCGTTCTGATAAATTGCGTTTTGAAGCCAGCCTTCCTGGAAACGGCCTCTGGCGCGGCCTCCCGTGGCTCGAAGTGCCTCCCGTGGCGGGCGTGGTGACTCGGATCGCGATCGCGTCGTCTGCCGGCGTCCACCTTTCCCCTGTCCTCCCGCCGCCCGTTCGCCCGGCTTCCCCCCCCAGCGAGAGGCCGGAGGCGAGAGGTAGCGGGCGTGCCGCCGCGAGGCGCCGAGCCCTTCTGGGGTGCAGGTGCTCCCAGCGAGCCGGTCCTCGACGAGAACCTGCGATCGCAAGCGGGTCTCCGCTGTGGCCGCCGTTCCGTCGGTGTCCGGGGCGGTCGGTGCCCGTCCTGCGCTCATTTTCCAGGGATCCCCGTTTCTGGAGGACGGCTGAGCTTGGAGGGGCGGGTGGAGGGCGGTGCCGGACCACCCAAGGCACGCTCGAAAAGCCAGGGGCTGAGACGCGTCTCCCAGGCAGGTTGTACTCCCGGCCTCTTAGGCGGGCTGTCCAAGTAGGCTTTTGGGGGCACGCTCTTCCCCCATCTCCGTGAAGGAGGAGGGACGGGGCCAGGTTGCACCTGAATTTTCTCCTGTGGGCGTTGTGACCTCAAAGGAGGCCTATTTTGATTTCAGTGCTACATTTAGACGCGTTTTATTCTTGGAATGCTGTATCTGGAATGCGGTGTGGGGGGAGAACGGCCCGAGATCTGTGTTTAGCTTGGGCTTCTTCACGGTAGGGAGATGGAGCCAGCGAGGAGGTCAGCACTAGAGTGGGCTTGACCCCGTCCCGTGATTTTTCTGTCCCTGACTGGTGACCTGTTTTGTTCTGGCCTGCTGGACTTCAGGCTGTCCATTCTGGGCAGAACCAGTGGCCCTTTCCATTTTTAAAGAGAGTGATGGGAAATGGCTTATTTCTGCACCTTCTTGGGGGTTTTGAAAACTTTCCACTTGCTTTTTCCCTTGTTCTCATGCTTTTTATTCTAACTTTCCTCTGTTCTGAATTGTAGCTTCCGTTCTCTCGCAGCCTTCATTTCCTCCCCAGTGCTTCCCCCCACCCCCTCACCACTGCCTGAGAAGTGACTATGACATGTTTAGATTTTCTTTCTCTGTTGGGAGTCAACCCGTTTTTGCAGTCACTGATTTCAAAACTGGAAAGAAGAGGAAGAAAAATGAAGGACAATAATTTGTTGTGAAAACGGCTTGCTTCTAGTGGACTTGGGGGTTGTGGTCAGATTATTTTTCTCTCTCTGAAGGTCTAAGTAAGACTCTTACAGGCTCATGGCCTGGTAAATAAAACATTCCACAGTATTTATTTTTCTGTTTACCTGCTGTCCGCCTTTGGTGAGTTTCCTGGTGGAGAAGCGCCCCTCTGAGTGTATCCCTCCAGAGTTGGAGGCGTGAGGGAAATGGTGAAGCACAACAAAGACCCGGCAAATAGAACCCGGGAAACAGAACCGTGTAGGAATTGGAATTGGAAAATAGCTCCAGCCATCTGCTGCAGCCTGGATTTGGGCACATTCTTGTCTACATGGCGTTCCTCCTCCTGCGGCCACTGCCTGGCGACAGGCTGCCCCTTCAGGAGAGGGCCACTCTGATGTCATTGCTTCTGGGGGGGCTTCTATCACTGCCTGTCTCTTTCTCTGCACTTTCCTTGCTAATGTGGCCTGCTGTCGTAATGCTGTGCAGACTTGCCTGTTCGGTTCATCCGGTAGATATCTTCAGGGTACCTTTCTGTGTCAGTGTTCCAGGTGCTGGGGGCGATAGCTTTGTTTTAAGATGTTTTGTGCCCTTTGTTGTCCCTTCTGTCTATACTGTGTTCCAATTTCCACTCTGAAACTTAGAAGGACAGAGATCTGGCAGAGTGCCTGATGCATAAGAAGCTCACCAAGCCTGGATCGAAGGCATGGGTTGCAAGTTCTGTCTTCCCGTTCCCCCAGAGATCAGACAACCTTCAGCCATGGAGTCCATTCTGTTCAACTAGCTGTGACTTATGGCAAAAGTTTGCACTTAGCATGGATCTCAGATTAGCTTCGCAGCCGTAGCTGTCACCAGTGGGCCCTTTCTAGACTGCCTGCAGTGGTGCAGGCTGAGGCTTATCAGATGCACTGTTTGAAGACCCACCCACCTGATTTATGGCTTAGCACACTGATTGTGTAGTAGGGAGTGTCCTCTTAGATTGCCAGGAACTGCATTCTGTACTCTCCTAAGGAGTATTAGCTTTTCTTATGTGTGTATGCATGCACATGCATGTATCAGCACATACAACACACAGGACGGGCATGCAGCAGAGTGAGTTCCATCAAAAGTTCTGATATTTAGTGAAAGATTCTTTTGTTGGGCCAAACCCGAAGGACATGAAAATCCTGTTTCAAGGGTGGGACAAATGGTGGTATTTTTCAAAACCATGTTATTTTGCGAGGCGAGGTGGCTCACACCTGTAATCCCAGCACTTTGGGAGGTAGAAGCGAGAGGATTGCCTGAGCCTATGGGTTCGAGACCAGCTTGAGCAACTTGGTGAGACCTCGTTTTACAATAAATAAAAAACATCAGCCAGGCTTGGAGGCGTGTGCCTGTGGTTCCTGCTGCTTGGAAGGCTGAGGTGGAAGGGTGGCCTGAGCCCAGCAGGTTGAGGATGTGGTGGCCATGAGTGTGCCACTGCATTCCAGCCTGGGCAACAGAGTGAGACTCTTACTCAAAAAACAAACAAAAATGTTATTCTATACAAGATCTAGTGTCTCTAGTGCTGGGAAATGGACACATCTCCATTTAGAAGCATCTTGGGACTCGACTGAGACAAGATGTTCATGAACAAACCTTTTTTTTTTTTTTGAGTTGGAGTCTCACTCTGTCACCCAGACTGGAGTTCAGTGGCCACTCCCGGCCACCGCAGCCTTGACCTGCTGGGCTCCGACGATCCCTCCGTCTCAGCCTTCCAAGTAGCTGGAACTACAGGCACGCGCTACCACACCTGGTTAATTTTTGATTTATTGTAGAGATGAGGTCTCACCAGCTTGCCCAGGTGTGGCCGCGGGTCTCGAACCCCCAGGCTCAGGCAATCCACTCACCTCGGCCTCCCAAAGTGCTGGAATTACAGGCTGAGCCACCGAGCCCGGCTCAAGATGACTTTCAATAGCTAAGCTTTTTGTAGATCCTACAGGTCTTGACTTATTACAGGACTTCTAGAGTATGTTATGTTCCATTGTTGCCCCACCCCAACTTGATGAGACTCAGAACGTAGCACAGGTCAAGCAAGGGTATGACTGGTTCTGAGGCCTGGCTTTCTAGTCCAATGGTCCACGTCTGCTTTTTTTTGTTTGTTTCTTTTTGTGGGCGGGGGGAGAGCAGGGTCTTACTTTGTCACCCAGGCTGGAGTGCAGTGGCACCATCATAGCTCACTGCATTCCCAAATTCTTGGGCTCCAGCGGTCCTCTGGTCCCAGCCCTTACTCCTAGGTAAGGGTAGTTAGGACTACAGGCACGTGGCACCACACCTGGCAAGTTTTTAATGTGGGCAGATTTCTCAACATTTCTTTCTTTCTTTCTTTTCTTTTTTCTTTTTTGAGTTGAAGTCTCACTCTCTTGCCCATACTGGAGTGCAATGACTGCTCCTGGCCACCACAGCCTCACCCTGCTGGGCTCCAGCGATCCTTCCGTGCAGCCTTCCAAGTAACTGGAACTACAGGCATGCGCTACCATGCCCGGCTAATTTTTTGATTTATTGTAGAGATGAGGTTTTGCCAAGTTGCCCAAGCGGGTCTTGAACCCGTGGGCTCAGGCAATCCACTCATCTCAGCCTCCTAAAGCGTGAGATTACAGGCTGAGCCACCGAACCTGGCTCTTTTCTTTATTTCAGTAGCTTTAAGGGAGTGCAAATAGTTTTTGGTTACATTGTTGCTTTGTATAGTGGCCAGTCTTTGTGTAAGGGTTTAGACTGTGTCCTTTTACAATGGACAGTAGGTCGAATATCTCAACCATGTATTTTTCTTTTTTTTTTTGAGTTGGTGTCTCACTCCGTCATCTGACTAACTTTTGGGGGGTGGGTTGTAGAGAAGAGGTCTCATGTTGCCTAGGCTGATCTTGAATGCCTGGGCTCAAGCAATCCTCCTTCCTTGACCTCTCAAAGTATAGGGATTAACAGCTGTGAGCCACTGTGTCTAGCAGCTGATTTCCCTATAACTAGCTGTTTGACCTGGGGCAAGTTACTCAATCTTTCTGAGTCCATTTATTTATTCATTTTGAGTTGAAGTCTCACTCTGTCGCCCAGACTGGAGTGCAGCGGCATGCTCCTGGCCACCGCAGCCTCGACCTACTGGGCTCTGGCGATCCTTCCGCCTCATTTTTCCAAGTAGCTGGAACTACAGGTGCGTGCTCCCACGCCTAGCTAATTTTTGCTTTATGGTAGAGATGAGGTCTTGCCAATTTGCCCGAGTGGGTCTCGAACCCGCTGGCTCAGGCAGTCCACTCGTTCGGCCTCCCAAAGTGCTGGGATGACAGGCTGAGCCACTGAGCCCGGCCTCAACCATGTATTTTTCTTAAACAAAACTATGTATATATGTATGTATGTTTTTGAGTTGGAGTTTCCCTTAGCCACCTAGGCTGGAGTGCAGTGGCATGCTCACGTCTACCACATCCTCGACCTGCTGGGCTCAGGCGATCCTTCCGCCCCAGCCTTCCAAGTAGCTGGAACCACATGCATGCCCTACCATGCCTGTCTGATTATTTTTTTTTGATTTATTGTAGAGATGAGGTCTTACCATGTTGCTGAAGCTGGTCTTGAACCCCTGGACTCAGGCAATCTTTGCCTCCACCTACCAAAGTGCTGGGATTGCAGGCATGAGCCACTGTGTCTGGCTTAGATTTTTTTTAAAAAACAGCACAAGTAGGTAGTAGAAGCTTTTGGATTATTTTGTGTATTTTCCCCTCACTTGGTGTTTAGTGCTCCGCTTGGCCTTTAAGACGTAGTCCAAAAGGTCTCGTTAGTACAGCTTCATGGTTCCATTTAGCTGGCTGATGTTATATTTTAACAGTTTTACCTTCAAGTTCTGAGAGTTCTTTTACTAGCTAAACAGGTCTGGCAGCAAGCATCCCTTACTTAGCCAGACAATATTGAAATAATGTAAAGTCGTTCCTGCCCATCAGTTCTCCAAAAAACTAGAAGTAAACTATTTTCTAATCTTCAGTGCCTTCTTGGCAGTAGTAGTCTGTGACTCTAATGCTTTGTAATTGTTGGAAGTTAGTCATAACTGACATTTGCAGTGAATGAAGCACCTGGCATACCTTGGACTAGCTGATGCGTGCATATTACCTCTAATCCACATACGATCTACAGAGCAGTCGTTATGTCATTTACTTACAAATAAATAAATGAGCCGGGTTTGGTGACTCAGCCTGTAATCCTGTGCTTGGGGAGGCTGAGGTGAGTGAATTGTCTGAGCCTGCAGGTTCGAGACCCAGTCGGGCAACTTTGCGAGACTTCATCTCTACAATAAATCAAAAATTAGCCGGGCGTGGTAGCACGTGCCTGTAGTTCCAGCTCCTTGGAAGCCTGAGGCGGAAGGATCGCCAGATCCCTGCAGGTCAAGGCTGCGGTGGCTGGGAGCGTGCCACTGCACTCCAGTCTGGGCGACAGAGTGAGACTCCAACTCAAAAAGAATAAATAAATGGACTCAGAAAGATTGAGTAACTAACTTGCCCCAGGTCAAACAGCTAGTTAAAGGGAAACTAGCTGCTAGACTCGGTGGCTCACAGCTGTTAATCCCTGTACTTTGAGAGGTCAAGGCAGGAGGATTGCTTGAGCCCAGGCATTCAAGATCAGTCTAGGCAACATGAGACCTCGTCTCCACAACCTCCCCCCCAAAAAAAGTTAGTCAGATGTGGTGGCACGTACCTGGGTGTCCAGCTACTTGGGAAGCTGAGGTGGGAGGATTGCCTGAGCTCAGGAGGTCAAGGCTATGGTGAGCCGTGATAATGCCACTGTACTTCTTCCTGGGCAACAGAGTGAGACCCCCAACTCAAAAGAAAAAAAAAAAGAGAATTCAAACCTAGGATGCCCGAGTTACAGTTAAACTTTCTTTTTTTTTTTTTTGAGTTGGAGTCTCACTCTGTCGCCCAGACTGGAGTGCAGTGGCCGCTCCCGGCCACCGCAGCCTCGACCTGCTGGGCTCCGGTGATCCTTCCACCTCAGCCTTTCAAGTAGCTGGAACTACAGGCGCGCGCAACCACGCCCGGCTAATTTTTTGATTTATTGTAGAGATGAGGTCTCGCCAAGTTGCCCAGGCAGGTCTCGAACCCGCAGGCTCAGGCAATCCACTTACCTCAGCCTCCCAAAGGCGCGGGATTACAGGCTGAGCCACCGAACCCGGCTAGGGTTAAACTTTCAGTTTTATCACGTTACCACCCTTTACTCTAGAAACAAGTGAAATGCTTGTTTCATGTCTTATAAATGCCATATAGAGACAGTGTGTCTTAGTCTGTGCTGCTATAAAAAAATACCTGAGCCTGGATAATTTTTATTATTATTATTTGAGTTGGAGTCTCACTCTTTTGTCCAGGCTGGAGTGCAGTGGCACATTCACGGCCACCGTTGGCAACCTTGACCTGCTGGGCTACGACCATCCTTCCGCCTCAGCCTTCCAAGTAGCTGGAACTACAGGCACACACTGTTAGGGAATGGACAGGGTGAGGGTGGATGGAGAGAGGTGCAAGGTCGGCAAACCGGAGGTGTCATGCTGGGAACCCAGAGATCCAAGTAAATGCAAAGAATTGCAACACACAAAGAGGTTAAGAAAGAAAAGTTTAGCCGGGCTCGGTGGCTCAGCCTGTGATCCCGTGCCTTTGGGAGGCTGGGGTGAGTGGATTGCCTGAGCCCGTGGGTTCGAGACCCGCCTGGGCAACTTGGCGAGACCTCAT
>NW_007252946.1:9526-10618 GCF_000164805.1 Carlito syrichta
ACTCCAACTCAAAAAAAAAAAAAAAAAAAAAAACGAAAAAAAAGAAAGAAAAGTTTATTTAAAAGTAAATTAGAGAAAGGGAAGAAAGAAAGAAGGTTCACCTCCCCAAGGTGGGGGAGGGGGACCAAAGCCAGGAAGCATTGACACCAGAGTCTAGCAAGGCAATGGTTGCTTGTGGTTGAGTCCTTTTAGCCATTCCCCTTGGGCGGGGGGAGGGAAGAGAAAGAAGAATCATTGAGGTGATTGGGTGGTGGTCTGCTTCACGTCATCACAGAGGGGCAGGCATGCACAGGTACTGATGTCAGGTAATAGACAGCAGGCAGATGGGTGGGCTAGTTACATGATTGCTGCCACAGTGGGGCTTCTTTGTGTTAACCCTTGGGGCGGGGTTTCCTGCAAGAGACTTGTCAGACATTTGCAACTCACAGATTCCTTGACCTTGGCCTTGACAAGGAATCAAGAGTTTACTAGAGATTATTATGCTAAACCTGGAATGGTTGAAGGAGAGTTGCTGAGGGGGATGGGATAGGCTGCTGCTTGTTCTGTAGTAGAATGTCTGATTGGTTTCTAATGGTTATGCTGAGGCAAAAAGACTAAGCTAAGTTTCTTCTAGGTTTCTATAGGTACCTTTCACACGCCATTACTAATTTTTTAATTTATTGTAGAGATGAGGTCTCGCCGAGTGGCCCAGGCTGGTCTTGAACCTGTGGCCTCAGCCTCCCAAAGTGCTGGGATTACAGGCTTGAGCCACCACACCCGGCCAAGACTGGATACTTTATCTATATGTTTACTTATTTATTTAGGCTGGAATCTCTCACTGTGTCACCCAGGCTGGAGCACAGTGGCATGCTCACAGCCACTGCAGTCTCTACGGACAGCCTTCTGCCTCTCTGCCTTCTAAGTAGCTGGAACTACAGGCACGTGCCATCATGTCCAACTAATTGTTTTTGATTTATTTTTTTTTTTTTGAGTTGGAGTCTCACTTCATTGCTCAGGCTGGAGTGCAGTGGCACGCTCCCAACCACCACATCCTCGACCTGCTGGGCTCTGGCCATCCTTCCGCCTCAGCCTTCCAAGTAGCTGGAACTACAT
>NW_007252946.1:10730-12024 GCF_000164805.1 Carlito syrichta
CTAGTTTTTGATTTATTGTAGAGACAGGTCTTGCCAAGTTGCCCGGGCGGGTCTCGAACCTGCAGGCTCAGGCAGTTCACTCACCTCGGCCTCCCAAAGTGCTGGGATTACAGGCTGAGCCACCTAACCTGGCCGTTTTTGATTTCTTATAAAGATGAGGTCTCGCCAAGCTGCCCAGGCTGGTCTCAAACCCTTAGTTAGACTCAGGCAATTCTCCCGCCTCGGCCTCCCAAAGTGCTGGGATGACAGGCACAAGCCACCCAGTCGTAATCATCTCCTAAAGGCCTGACTCTTGATACACTCACATTGTTGATTAAATTTCCACATGAATTTTGTGGGGCACAGTCAGACAGCACCGTGTATGGCAGGAACTCTCTCAAGCATGCTGAGGTTCAGCAGCCTCTTTAAGGTTACAGGCTGGAGGTGTGTGCTTTTTATTGTTGTTTTGTCCCTAAAACATTTTTTAAACATCTAAAAAAAGTGTGAGTCAGACTCGGTGGCTCAGCCTGTAATTCCGTGCTTTGGGAGGCCGAGGTGAGTGAATTACCTGAGCCTGCAGGTTTGAGACCCGCCTAGGCAACTTGGCGAGACCTCATCTCTACAATAAATAAAAAATTAGCCGGGCGTGGTAGCGCGTGCCTGTAGTTCCAGCTACTTGGAAGGCTGAGGTGGAAGGATCGCCGGAGTCCAGCAGGTCGAGGCTGCGGTGGCCGGGAGCGGCCACTGCACTCCAGTCTGGGCGACAGAGTGAGACTTCACCTCAAAAAAAAAAGCATGACTTCCTCCTCCTCTCCATAAAAGGACCAAGAAAGGCCTAAAATAGAAACCATCTGTGTTGTGAGGAGGTAGAAATTGCTTTGCATCATAATGTTAAGAGCTCTGGAATAATGTCTGAACTAGGTGATTTTTTTTGTCATTTATTTGACAAAGGCCCCTGCATTCCTATGGAGAGGCATGCAAAAAGGGAAAAGTTGCTCTCTGCCCTAGAGGTGCTTCCAATCTAGATTCAAGTTCTAGGTTCCATATTATGTGGCCGTGAGGCGTGGTGATGTGCCCGTGTGTGGGTGAGGCAGTGAGGTCACAGGCAAGGTAGCAAGGAGGGTGTTGTTCGATGTACCTTTCGCTTGTAATGCCTTTCACGTTTCTGTTCTCCTTTCATGTCCATTTTACTCTCGTCGCTTCCTTGAAGCTTTTCCACGGCTGCTGCAGCTACAGGTCATTTTCTTCTTTGAAATTCTCTTAGCCGGGCTCGGTGGCTCAGCCTGTAATCCCGCGCCTTTGGGAGGCTGAGGTG
>NW_007252946.1:12351-20010 GCF_000164805.1 Carlito syrichta
CAGAGTGAGACTCTTACAAAAAAAAAAAAAAAAACGAAATTCTCTTATATCCATTGATACCTCTAATTCGTTATTTTTGATCATCTCCCTGTAAGATGTTCTGTTTTATTTTATTTTATTTCATTTTATTTTTTTTGAGTCGGAGTCTCACTCTGTCGCCCAGGCTGGAGTGCAGTGGTATGCTCACGGCCATCACAGCCTCGACCTGCTGGGCTCAGACGATCCTTCCGCCACAGCTTTCCAAGTAGCTGGACCTACTGGCATGCATTACCATGCCCGGCTTATTTTTGGATTTGTTGCCCAGGCTGGTCTCAAACCCTTAAGCTCAGGCAATCCTCTTGCCTCGGTCTCCCAGAGTACTGGGATGACCAACTTGAGCAACCGTGCCTGGTTTTTGTCTCTTGCTATTTGAATAGTAAAGTTATGTACTGGGCATAGTAGCTTGTGCTTTTTATTTCTTTCTTTATTTATTTGAGTTGGAGTCTCACTCTGTCACCCAGACTGGAGGGCTGTGGCATGCTCCTGGCCACCGCAGCCTTGACCTACTGGGCTCCGGTGATCCTTCCACCTCAGCCTCCCAAGTAGCCGGAACTACAGGTGCGTGCTACCACACCTGGCTGATTTTTGATTTATTGTAGAAACAAGGTCTCACCAAGTTGCCCGGGTGGGTCTCAAACCCGTGGGCTCAGGCAGTCCACCCGCCTTGGCCTCCCAAAGTGGTGGGATGGGATGACAGGCTGAGCCACCGAGCCTGGCCGTGGCTTGTGTTTGTAATCTCAACACTTTGGGAGGTGGAGGCGGGAGGATTGCTTGAGCCCAATTGTTTAAGACTAGTGCGGGGAACATAGCGAGACCTCATCTCTACAAAAAATGAAAAAAAAATCAGCCGGGCATGGTGGCACATGCCCGTAGTTCCAGTGGCTCTGGAGGCTGAAGCAGAACCATCGCCTGAGCCCAGGAGGCTGCGGTGAACCGTAGTTGTGATTGTGCGACTGCCCTCAAGCCTGGGTGACCGAGTGAGACCCCAACTCAAAAAAAAAATAATAAAAAGAATAGTAATGATAGTTCAGTTCAACGAATGTTCTGGTAGCCTATTGTGAGAGGAGAAAAGACGTGTAAACAAGGGAAGCGTCAGCCCCCTCGTCCACCCGGTGCCCGGTGCCTGGTGCCTGGTGTCTTCTGGGAGTACTCTGAAAAAAATAAGCTCGTGTAGTCATGAGGGGCGACTGGGAAGACTGCTTGAGCTTGTGAGGTGGGAGGCCTCTCTGAGGAGGCGCTTAAGCTGAAGCCCGAGAGAGGGTAAGAGCCAGGTGTGAAGATTTGGGGGCAGTGGAAGCAGCATGTGGAAGGGCCCCAAAGTAGGAGTGAACTGGCAATAAGTGGACAGGAGAGGAGGCTGGACAGGTAGGCATAGGGCTCTGCAGAATGGCCAGGAGTTTGGGCTTCGTTGTAATGGGATAGGAATCCAGTGAGGTGGTTTTGTTGTCGCTTTTATTTATTTATCCAGTAAAAACGTACAGATGAGCAGGGTGTGATGACTCGGGCCTGGAATCCCAGCACTTTGGGAGGTGGAGGCGAGAGGATTGCCTGAGTCCAGCGGTCGGAGATCAGCCTGGGCAGCTTGGTGATACCTCATCTCTACAATAACTCAAAAATTTAGCCAGGCATGGCGACGCATCTGTGGTTTCAGCTCCTTGGAAGGCTGAGGCGGAAGGATCCCCGGAGCCCAGCAGGTCAACGCCGGGGGGTGGCCGTGAGCGTGCCACTGCCCTCCAGCCTGGGCGATGGAGTGAGACTGACTCAAAAATCAAAAAATAAAAGTGTACGAATCAATGGTGTAGTCTGTTTAGTCGGTTGTAGCCATTACCATTCTCTGATTTCAGAGCACTTCCGTGACCCCAGCCAGAAACCTTGCCCTATTGGCAGTTACGCCCCCTCCTCTGCCTCCAGTCTGAGGCAGTTACAGCTCTAGTCCTGCTTTTTTGGATTTGCCTATTCTGCATATTTCATATAAATGTGACCTTTTGTATCTGGCTTCTTTTACGGAGCTTGTTTTCAAGGTTTCCCTAGGCTGTAGCATGGATCAGTATTTTTTTTTTTTGAGTCAGAATCTCACTCCTGCACAGACTGGAGTGCAGTGGCACGCTCCCGGCCACTGCAGCCTCGATCTGCTGGGCTCTGGCAATCCTACCACCTCAGCCTTCCAAGTTGCTGGGATTTCAGGCACACACTACGATGCCCAGCTAATTTTTGATTTATTGTAGAGATGTGGGCTCACCAAGTTACCCGGGCTGGTCTTGAACTCACAGGGTCAGGCAATCCACTTACCTTGGCCTCCCAAAGTGCTGGGATTACAGGCGTGAGCCACTATGCCTGGCCTTGTCCACTTTTATTGAGGCCAGACATGGTGGCTCACGCCTGTAATCCCAGCAGTTTGGGAGGCTGAGGAGGGAGGATTGCTTGAGTCCAGGAGTTTGAGACCACCCTGGACAATGTAGTGAGAACTTGTCTCAACAAAAAAATTAAAAAATTAACTGGGCATGGTGGTGCATGCCTGTAGTCCCAGCTACTCAGGAAGTTGAAGAGGGAGGATTTTTGTGAGCCCAGGAGGTTGAGGCTGTGGTGAGCTGTGATCATGCCACAGCACTCCAGTGACAGAGTAAGACCCTGACTCAAAAAACAAGCAAACAAACAAAAGCCCCCTTCCCACACACATAAAAGACAAAACTTTTACTGGGTTCATTTTTAAAATCTCCAGTGCTGGCTGGGCGTGGTGGCTCATGCCTGTAATCTCAGCACTTTGGCGTGGAGGCAAGAGGATTGCCTGAGCCTGGCAGTTTGTGACCAGCCCGGGTTGGCAACTTAGTGAGACCTCGTATCTACAATAAATCAGTAAATTAGCTGGGCATGGTGGCGTGTGCCTGTATTTCCATCTACTTGGAAGGCTGAGGCGGAAGGATTACCTGAGCCCAGTAGGTCATACCTGCGGGAGCCATAAACATGCCACTGAACTCTAGCCTAGGTGAGAGAGTGAGACTCTGACTCAAAAAAAAGAGACTCTGACTCCTAATAATAATAATCTCCAGTATCTAACAAACTGTGCCGAACTACTACACTTCTGAATGAAGAGATAGGCAGCTATGGGAAAGATGGCTTTAGAACTGAGCCTTGAAGGATGGGTAAGGTACTAGACCGTGGGAGCGTGAAAGCAGTGTGGTTTTGATGGAGGTGTCACCTCTGGAGGTAGATGATTACAATTAAGGGAACTTTGCAGGAAGAGATGGCATGCACCCAGCTCCTTGGGAGGCTGAGGCAGGAGGATCACTTGAGTCCAGGGATTCAAGGCTGGAAGTAGGAAGGCCATGGGTAGTCGATTCCTTCCTTACACTACTGGGGCGGCACGATTGACATGGCTTTTCCTTTTTTTTCGAGTTGGAGTCTCACTCTGTTGCCCAGACTGGAGTGCAGTGGCACGCTCCTGGCCACCGCACCTTCACCCTGCTGGGCTCCGGCGATCCTTCCGTCTCAACCTTCCAAGTAGCTGGAACTACAGGCGCACACTACCACGCCTGGCTAATTTTTTTTTTTTTTGAGTTGGAGTCTCACTCTGTCGCCCAGACTGGAGTGCAGTGGCCGCCCCCGGCCACCGCAGCCTCGACCCGCTGGCCTCCGGCGATCCTTTCGCCTCAGCCTTCCAAGTAGCCGGAATTACAGGCACGCGCTACCATGCCTGGCTGATTTTTTTGATTTATTGTAGAGATGAGGTCTTGCCGCCCAGGCGGGTCTCAAACCCGCGGGCTCAGGCAATCCACTCACCTCAGCCTCCCAAAGGCGCGGGATTACAGGCTGAGCCACTGAGCCTGGCTCAATTTTTTTTTTTTTTAATTTATTGTAGAGATGAGGTCTCGCCGAGTTGCCCAGGCTGGTCTCGAACCCGTGGGCTCAGGCAGTCCTCTCACCCCAGCCTCCCAAAGTGCTGGGGTTATAGCCGTGAGCCACTACGCCCGGGTGTCATGGCTTCTCATAGGAAAGTATGAAGCGGATTGCAGTGGAGGGAAACCGGAGTGCAGGTAAGATGGTGCCGTAGCAGTTGAGATACAGGATGGAGTAAGGGACAGGAAGGGGTTGGGGGGAGGTAGGAGTTCGCGGGCAGTACCTGATAGGACAGCGTCAGCGTGCCGGGCGGGCAAAGCCACGTGCAGCCCTTTGAAGGGTTGAACTTGAACGATTGTGGGGGGAGTGGCCCCATTTAACGTAAGGGGTCAGTCCAGCTAGAAAAAGATGATGAGCTGAGCATGCCTGGACAGGGTCAGGGGCGGCATCTAGGGGTCTGGCATAACGAGGGGTGGGCGCAGGGAATGGACTCTGGTGGTGAAGAAGTAAGTTGGGTTTCCAAGTCAGGCTTGCCTCTGGCTAAGTTCCTTCCTGCTGGCTTCTACACCTTGGGGAATTGATTGTACTTGATTTTCAGGGGTCACATGGGGTCATCTGTGTGAAATGTCTGGCAAGTAGGAGGCTTTTCTCAAGTTGTTTGTTCCTTTCTTCTCTGGGGTCACAATGCTTAGATTTCATTTATAATC
Source organism: Carlito syrichta (assembly GCF_000164805.1). Lineage (NCBI taxonomy): Eukaryota > Metazoa > Chordata > Mammalia > Primates > Tarsiidae > Carlito > Carlito syrichta. The sequence continues at coordinate 16,932 of NW_007252946.1, forward strand.
TTCCCCATTGAATGCGGTGCTTTGAATGGAATCACTGGCACGGTCCAGTGGGATTTAGGCCGGGGGTGTGTGTGTGTGTCTGTGTGTGCTTGTGTGTGTGTGTGCGCTTGTGCGCATGCCCTGCCCAGGCAAGGCCACAAACACTGGATCACTGTCTGTAAATCCCCCATTTATTCGTTTTGCTGTCCTATTTTCCCTTGGACTTCTCTTGTGTTCAATCTTGTCAAACAAAAATCGCTGCATGAAAGTTACATGTGTCCCTCATTTGGAAGACTCCCTAAATCTGTAATTGCTTTCTAAAAGGTGTGTCACTGGACATGGCGGTTTGTGCCTGTGACCCCAGCACTTTGGGAGGCTGAGTGGGAGGATCTCTTCGGGCCAGGAGTTTGAGATCACCCTGGGCAACATAGCAAGATTCTATCTCTACAAAAACCAAAATGAGCCAGGTGCAGTGGTGTGTGCCTGTACTTCCAGCTACGCAGGCGACTGAGGCAGGAGGATCTTTTGAACCCAGGAGGTGGAGGCTGCAGCAAGCTATGATTGTGCACTCCAGCCTGGGTGACAGAGCAGGACCCTGTCTCTAAAAACAATAACAAAAGAAACAAAAATGGCAGTTTTCTGTTTACATGTTTGTCTGATGGGATGGGTTTTTCTCAAGGTCTCTTAGTGTCCTGGGCTGCTGATGTGTTTGATTTGATTTTTGCTCTGCTTTGTTTTCTGAACTCAACCCATATAGTTTTTCTTCTCTACAACCCTAGTAGATCCTGATAAGAATAGCCAATGTAGTTTGCAGGAGAGGTATAAAATTTTGATTGCATATGTGAGTACAGTTTCCCACTTTCCTTAAATGCTAACTTTAAATCCTATCTCAGGACATCAGTTTTTCCAAAAGGAGGATTGATTGATTTTTTTTTTTTTTTTGGCTCACATTACTTCAGTGGCTTAGTTTTAAAAAATCAAGACTCTGGCTTGGAGCAAAAGAAAGTACAAGTTCTCCTTTCCATCAAGCTCAGAGTTTTGTGATGGTTTTCTAGGGTTCTTAGAGACCAGGCACTGCATGACAATGAGTGTGTTGAGTTTAATTATTTGTTCTGTTTCTTAACGTCTTAGAATTGGAAGGGAGTCTAAGTCGCTCTGTCCAAGTGGCCATTCTGTGCTGGATTCCTTCTGGAGCAGCTGACCACTAGCTTGCCTCCTCTGGCCGCAGCCTCATTCATTGCTGGACAGGTCTAATTGTTGGAAGGCTTTGCCCCCCTTATATTGAGATGAAAGCCAGCTCTTTGAAGCTGTCATCCATGAACTGTCATCCATTTGTCCAGCTTTGGTCTTTTGTTGTCACATAAATTAAATCCACTCGCTCTTGGGATCATTGAAATTGCCAGGCGCCACTTCCCCGACTTAAATTGTCTTTTTCTTCCCCCAAGGAAAATAGCCCTAGTTCTCTCTGCCATTCTTTCTGTATCATTTCTAGATTGGTTTTCAGCCATTCACAGAGACCCTTTTAAACGGCAGCGGCCACCACCAATGACTGCTGAATGTGGCGACACCATTGTAGTTGTGGCCGGTTTACTCTTTATTTATTTATTTATTTTGAGATGGAGTCTCACTCTGTCGCCCAGGCTGGAGTGCAGTGGCCGCTCCCGGCCACCGCAGCCTCGACCTGCTGGACTCCGGCAATCCTTCCACCTCAGCCTTCCAAGTAGCCGGAACTACAGGCGTGCACTACCATGCCTGGCTAATTTTTGATTTATTGTAGAGATGAGGTCTCGCCAAGTTGCCCAGGTGAGTCTCGAACCCGCGGGCTCAGGCAATCTACTCACCTCAGCCTCTCAAAGTCTCGAGATTACAGGCTGAGCCACCGAACCCGGCTCGGTTTACTCTTTATATATTCTTTTCTTTCTTTTTGAGTCGCAGTCTCACTCCGTCGCCCAGACTGGAGTGTAGTGGCGTGCTCCTGGCCACTGCAGCCTCGACCTGCTGGGCTCTGGTGATCCTTCTGCCTTTGCCTTCCAAGGAGCTGGAACTACAGGCATGTGCCATCATGCCCTGCTAATTTTTTGATGTATGGTAGAGATGGGGTCTCACCAAATGGTGCAGGCTGTTCTCAAACCCCTGGGCTCGAGCAATCCTCAGTTTCCCGAAGTGCTGGGATTATAAGCATGAGCCACCGCATCCGACCTTATATTCTGTTCTCTCTCTAGATGAACATGTTATCTGGGGACTGTTTCTTTTTTCCTTTTCTTTTCTTTTCTTGAGTTGGAGTCTCTCACTTTGTCACCCAGGCTGGAGTGCAGAGGCTTGCTCCTGGCCACCGCAGCCTCAGTCTGCTGGGCTCAGGCAGTCCTTCCACCTCAGCCTTCCAAGTAGCCAAGAACTACAGGCACGTGCCACCATGCCTGGCTATGGGGACTGTTTCTGAACACTGTCCCAAAATGCACACCCCAGCTGAGTTCATCTCGCAGAAGCCTGCTGGCATTTGAGGATGTAGCAAGGTCATCTCAGAACCTAAGTGACACTGGCAATTCCAGGCTACTGCGATCCCTAGTCCTATCCTTCCCGTCAGGGCCAGAGATCCCCTCCCTCAACTTGGGCCAAGAAATAAGACGGCTCTCTAGAACTGATAGAGGGCGACCATGTTGGGAGTGTGGTAGACTTCACTCTCAGCATGGATACCGCAAGGCATTGACCAGTGATGAGTCATACTCTAACTTTGCCTAAATTGTCTTTAGTTGGGGCTTATTTGAAGTGTTTTCCACATATTATTATTTCCTAAAATCTGGAGCCATATTGGCTTATGCCACATGGCTTAGTGATGCAAAGCTGAGAGAGGTAGGATGGTTGTATTAAGAGCTGGAGCCAGGTGGCTTGATTTGGAATCGGACGTGACCTCTCTAGTTCTAATTCCTTTGGCAAGATAGCCCACCTTTTTGTCTTTGCGCATTTATTTTTATTTTTATTTTTTTTGAGTTGGAGTCTCACTCGGTCACCCAGACTGGAGTGCAGTGGCCGCTTCCGGCAACCTCGACCTGCTGGGCTCCAGCGATCCTTCCGCCTCAGCCTTCCGAGTAACTGGAATTAC
>NW_007252946.1:20241-43812 GCF_000164805.1 Carlito syrichta
CTCACGCCTGTCATCCCAGCACTTTGGGAGGCTGAGGCAAGAGGATTGCCTGAGCCCAGGGGTTTGAGACCAGCCTGGGCAACATAGTGAGACCTCGTCTCTACAATAAATAAAAAAATGCTGGGCATGGTGGCACGCACCTGTAGTTCCAGCTACTTTGGGAGGACGAGGCGAGAGGATTGCCTGAGCCCAGGGGTTCGAGACCAGCCTGGCAATTTGGTGAGACCTTGCCTCTACAATAAATCAAAAAATTAGCTGGACGTGGTAGCACGTGACTGTAGTTCTGGCTACTTGGAAGGCTGAGGTGGAAGGATCGTCTGAGTGCAGCAGGTCGAGGCTGTGGTGGCCGTGAGCGTGCCACTGTACTCCAGCCTGGGCGACAGAGTGAGACTCCTACTAAAAAGAAAAAAGAAAAAAAGATTAACTTGCTTCAGAGTGTCAATCCGACCCTCTTAACCAAGATCAGTGTTAAGATATTAGAGGATGTAGTTTTTCCTTGTCTTGTATTTAAGGTACTTTGAATGTCACATTTCAAACACTGCTGGAGCTCAAACCCCAGAAAATAAAAATGCATGCGTTCAGCTTATGTGTTGAGAAGCCCAGCCAAGCCAAGCAGCACCGAAACAGTGCTTTCCTTGATGGCTGGGATTGTGAAAGACAGCCACAGATGGTGGCTGGGCTCTAGCTGGAACTGCCGTTAGTCAGCACGAGATGTTCTAAGTGACAGGAGCCAGGAACTCACTGGGGGGTGGCAAGTTGAGTTTCTAGAAGTTAAATTATGATGGTAGAATCTTTCTGTAATGCTGGTTCTGTTCCCATTTGTCTTTGGTTTTAGCTTGGAGAAATGTGTTACAGGGTTACTGGCTAGTGAAAGGGCACACACACACACACAAAAAGCAGAATCAACTGTTTAAAACTTTGCCCTTGACAGTCCTAGTGCTCTCTGTTCAGGATTTTGGGCAAAACAGCTCCCTGTTAGACTGTCAATCCTATTGTAGTAGTTCTTTTTTCTTTTTGTTTTGACATAGATTTTTTTTTTTTTTGAATCGGAGTCTCACTCTGTCGCCCAGGCTGGAGTGCCATGATAAGCTCACGCCTACTGCAGCCTCGACCTGCTGGGCTCAGGCAGTCCTTCTGCTTCAGCCTTCCAAGTAGCTGGAACCACAGGTGTGCACCACCATGCTCGGCTACTTTTTGTTGTTTTTGTTGCCAAGACTGATCTTGAACCCCTGGACTCAGGCAGTCCTCTCGCCTCCACCTCCCAAAGTGCTGGGATTACAGGCGTGAGCCACCGCGCCTGGCCTGTTATTCAATGTTTCTTTCTACACAAAGCTGTAGAAACAGTTGCTCTTAGCTGGGCACAGTGGCTCATGCCTGTAATGTGAGTATTTTGGGAGGCTGAGGTAGAAGGATTGCTTGAGACCATTCGAGATCAGCCTAGGCAACATAGTGAGACCTCATCTCTACAAAAAACAAAAAATTAACTGGATGTGGTGGCACACACCTATAGTCCCAGCTACTTGGGAGGCTGAGGTGGGAGGATAACTTGATTCCAGGTGTTTAAGAGTGAGACCCTGACCCCCCCAAAAAAAATGCTCTTAAAAGGTCATACAAGCTGGATATAGTTGATGCTTTGCACAGTGTACGTGGGTTTAGGCCAGGCGTGGTGGCTCAAGCCTGTAATCCAAGCACTTTGGGAGGCTGAGTCGAGAGGATTGCCTGAGCCCAGGGATTTGAGACCAGCCTGGGCAACTTGGTGAGACCTCGTCTCTACAATAAATAAAAAAATTAGTATGGCATGGTGGCACATGCCTGTGTGGTTCCAGCTACTTGGAAGGCTGAAGTGGAAGGATCGCCAGAGCCCAGCAGGTCCAGGCTGCGGTAGCTATGAGCATGCCACTGCACTCCAGCCTGGGAGACAGAGTGAGACTCTGAATCAAACAAAACAAAACAAAAAAACATGGGGTTGAATGGACTAGTAATCACCATAGCAGTTTTATTGGATTTCATTAGGATAAATTTTTTTTTGGTGGGGGGTGTTGGAGTCTTTGTCGTCCAGGCTGGAGTTCGGTGGCATGCTCACAGCAACCGCAGCCTCGACCTGCTGGGCTCAGGTGATCCTTCGGCCTCAGTCTTCCAAGTAGCTGGAACTACAGGCATGTACCACCACACCTGGCTAATGCTTTGATTTATTGTAGAGACAAGGTCTTGCCATGTTGTCCAGGCTGGTCTCGAACCCCTGAACTTAGGCAGTCCTTTCATCTCTGCCTCCCAAAGTGCTGGGAGTACAGGCATGAGCCACTGCACCCAGCTAGGTTTAGATTTTGCTGAGGATTTTGTCATGTTTTTTTAAATTGCAAAGAAATGGAATCTAATTATGTCCTTGGGAGGTGGAATGAGTTTAAAAGTGGGATTCCCTAGTCCCGTCCCACCCTGGCCACACAGCAGGAGATGAGCAGGGTGAGCTCCACCTTCTGTCACATTAGGGAAGCCACCCTGTATTTCATTTGCCACTTCTGTCCATGCCTCTTTTTTTTTTTTTGAATGGTGAGTTGTATAATTATGTCATTATATATTACAGTGTCATAATAACAAATAAAAGTGCACAATAAGCCGGGCTTGGTGGCTCAGCCTGTAATCCCGCGCCTTTGGGAGGCTGAGGTGAGTGGGTTGCCTGAGCCCGCGGGTTCGAGACCCACCTGGGCAGGCGAGACCTCATCTCTACAATAAATCAAAAAATTAGCCGGGCGTGGTAGCGCGTGCCTGTAATTCTGGCTACTTGAAAGGCTGAGGCGGAAGGATCGCCGGAGCCCAGCAGGTCGAGGCTGCGGTGGCCGGGAGCGGCCACTGCCCTCCAGTCTGGGCGACAGAGTGAGACTCCAACTTAAAAAAAAAAAAAAAGTGCACAATAAATGTTAAGCGCTTGAATCATTCCGAAAACTACCCTCCCTGGCCCTCTCTCCCTGCCCTTCTCCCTTGCCTCCCAGCCCGTCCCATCCATGGAACAATTGTCTTCCAAGAATCTGGCCGCTGATGCCAAAAAGTTTGAGAATCACTAGTTTAAAACATTACTTTCAGGCTGCTGCCAGGCGCTGCTGCCTTGGTGAGGTAGCCGTGTTACACCAGCTCGGTCCTCTTTAGAAGCTGCAGGTAGGCCGGGCATGGTGGCTGAAGCCTGTAATCCCAGCACTTTGAGAGGCCGAGGTGAGAGGATTGCCTGAGCCCAGGGGTTCGAGACCAACCTGAGCAACGTGACGAGACCTCGTCTCTACAATAAGTCAAAAAATTAACCGGGTGTGGTGGCACACGCCTGTGGTTCTAGCTGCCTAGAAGGCTGAGTTGGAAGGACAGCCAGAGTCCAGCAGGTCAAGGCTGCGGTGACTGGGAGCATGCCGCTGCACTCCAGCCTGGGCAACAGAGTGAGACTCCGACTCAAAAAAAAAAAGCTGCAGGTAGCTTCTGGTGTAGCACTGAGCAGAAGAAGGGGGAGGGGAGGCTTGTCTGATGAAAATGTGTCACCTTCTGTGGCAGCTGCTGAACCATATATGCCTGCTTTGTTTTCCTCCTCTCTTTTGGCAGCTGGAGAAAGTGTGAAGATTTTAAAGTGACTCTAAAATAATGTATCGGGTGGAGCATTCAATGGCAGGTGCGTGCTATCTGGAATCGCAATGTGGAGTCAAAGAGGATGGGGGAGGCTTGGATATGGACTCAGTTCCGGGTTGACATCGAGAGGCAGTGTGATTTATGAGGGAGACACCCTCAGATGTCCAGGAACACATTGGAATAGAGACAGCCGTGGGAATAGAGTGTCCTACCCAGAAAGCAGTCTGGCAGGGCTTAATGCTTCCCACTGGGTAATTCACCAGCTCTTCTTTAGATTAATTAGTCGAGGGAGACTTCCAGAGTCTCAAGATGAAATCCAGTGCTTGCTTCTCACTCTTCCTGCTTCTGGGCCAGCTTGGACGGAGTCTGCAAGAGATTTTCAAGCCACGAATCCTGGTTGTCGGTGTGGAGTCGTCGTGATGGGTGGCGCGCTGATGACTGCGCTGTGTGGGAAGAGGCGTGTTCTCCCAGCGGAGGACCTCCATGGCCCTGGCGGCAGCCTGTGGCACTTGGCTGGGCCTTGGTGCAGACATCATTCTTTCTTAACCAGGTCGCAGCTATCCCAGCTTCCAGCAATGGCTGCTGAATTGGAAAGATGCGGCCTGTGCTCTCTACTTGGTGGATACACAGCATCCCACGCTCCAGCTGCGTCCCGTTTCCTTGGGTTGCATGTGCTTCTGGATGCTTTCACTTCTGCTTTTCAGTCTTTCCTTGTAAGGGCTCTCTCTTCCTGCATGACTTCAGCCCATGTTGGACACGACCCTCATTCTTTCCCTCTCCTAAAGGACCGCTGCTGGAAGGTGGGAGGCTCGGGGTCATGGAGGTTGGAGTCTGGCACGAGCAGCTTGAAGCGGCCTGTTAGATGCCAGCGTCCTGAAAACCAGTCCCTATGTGTTGCCTGCCCCTGCCCTCAAGCCTGGAGCTCAGCTGGTTGACTTCTTGCCCTTCTCCCTTCTGGAAACTGTGCTCTCTTTCTTTTTTTTTTAATTTGTCTCTCAGCTTTCAGGCCTTCAATACCTGCCAGTCTCTATTCCAGAACGGTTTTCCTTTCACCTTCAACCCCCCCAAAAAACCCCAGCCCAGTCTTTGCTGACCCAAACCACGTTAAATTGTTTCCCCTGAACAAAGGGCCCAGAGCAAAGCAGAGGCAGAAGTTTTGACAGTTTAGTAGTGTTTTTTGTTTTGTCTTTTGAGTCGGGGTCTCACTCTGTCACCCATGCTGGAGGGCAGTGGCACGATTACAGCTCACCTCAGCCTTGACCTCCTGGATTCGGATGATCCTTCTGCCTTAGCCTTCCAAGTAGCTGGGACTGCAGGTGCTCGCCACCATGCCTGGCTAATTTTGAAATTTTTTTGTAGAGATGGGGTCTCACTTTGTTACCCAGGCCAATCTCGAACTCCTGGGCTCAAGCAATCCTCTTGCCTCTGCCTCTCAAAGTGCTAGGATTACAGGCATGAGTCTCCGTGCCTGACCTTTTTAGTGCGTTTTTAAACTGGATTAATTTTTTAGATTAAGTTTATTTTTTCCCAAGTCTCTAAGAAAGAGAGGAGCGTCACAGAGATTGAGTTTCCCTTTGGCAAAAACAGACCCTCAAGTGTGTTTATTATTTTTTCTTGCCACATTTTGCTTTCTTTGTTCCTTTTCTCTTTTTCCTTTGTTTATTCACTTAATTGAAAGCACAACGATGGAATCTTTTGCTCCCTGGGCCTTCGTTTAGGTCACCAGCTGCACAAGACCTGCCCTTGAGATGTTCTCGGTTCAGAAGGGGAGAGGACCAGATGGTGGGACAAGGCATCACGGTGTGGGAGGGACGAGGAGGAAGAGACTCATTGCTGGAGGAAGTGAGAGGAGGCTTTGGAGGCAAAGCCTGGGGAGCCCTTGCTGTAGGGCATGTGTTAAGATGACAGACTCTGGGATCACATTGCCTGGGAAGCCAGCCAGGCGAGTTACCCAAACGCTTTCTGTCTCTGTTTCTCCAACCACAAACTAAGAGTAAGAATGGTGTTGCCTCATAGGGATTGTTGTAAGGATTAATTGAGATAATGCATGTAAGGGATTATAAATAAGACAGTGTTTGCTTATTTCAAATGTGACCCATAGTAGGAGCTGGCTTGAACTTGTAGTGAAATGTGACGTATTTTAAGAATTTAGAATTCTTTCTCTTTGTGCACAAGACACTTCTCTGTTTCAGAAAACCGCAGTTTTCTGGTTTGGTACTTGATAAGTGTTTTAACTCCTGTTGCCTCTGGTGTGGGTGTGGGGTACTGCTGTGCTCATGGGGCGTGGAGGGGTCGCTGCATGTTGGCCTGCTCAGTGCCACTTGACCTTGGGAGGTGAGGCCCTGTCACAAGAGATCAGTCGTGGCTCTTCCTCCCCCCTTCCCTTGGGAGGCTGGTGAGCAGGACACCGCCAAAGCATTGGCAGAGAGTTCCCACGGGGGGGTAGGGCGGGGAGGGGAGGAGCCCACGGGCTGCGAAGCGATCCGTCCTGTTGCAGCAGATGGCACAGAACAACCACTGCGCTCACACTGACCTGCAGCCAAGATCCCACTCAGAGGCGGCTGGGAAGGCACAGGGCACAGCCAGAGAGAGTCACGCTCTGGGCCCTCCAGTGGTGAGGAATCTGTGCTGTTTTAAAAGTGCTATTTCAGCCAGGCTCGGTGGCTCAGCCTGTCATCCCAACACTTTGGGAGACTGAGGTGAAGGGATCGCCTGAGCCTGCGGGTTCGAGATCAGCTCGGGCAACTTGGCAAGACCTCATCTCTACAATAAAATAAAAAATAGCTGGGCATGGTGGCACGTGCCTGTAGTTCTGGCTACTTGGTAGGCTGAGGCAGAAGGATTGCTGGAGCCCAGCAGGTTGACGCTGGGGTGGCTGTGAGCCTGCATGCCACTGCACTCCAGCCTGGGTGATGGAGTGAGACTCCAACTCAAAAAAAAAAAAAAAGTGCTATTCCTCCCCATCCTCTGATGAGGTTAGCCTTTGGGCTCCGATTAGGTTCCTGGGAGGCTGTGCTGGGTTGTTTTCAGAGCGAGAATGTGACGAGGGCCCATGAGACTTCTGGTGTGTGCATCCCTGTACCCCAGGGCTGCAGCGTCTGGGCTGATGGCTCCCAAGGCAGAGAACTGCAGACTGTGAGCTTGAAGACGGGCACCCGTTCGGGGCCCAAACTCCAGCGATCTTGGTGAGCCTCTCTGACTCCTTGTCGTTTTCCCATTTGCTCCCTTGCTGGCTTCTGCTGCCTCCCTAAACCAGCGTGCGGCATCACACCAGATGTTCACGGTGTGTTTGTCAAGGCATGTGCTCCTGTCCCGGGCCAAAAAAATACTCTCGACATAGGGCACCCAACACTTTTTAGCCGATGAAGTGCTGATATTTTTCACTCTCATTGCTTATTTAGTTTTAAAACAAGGCTGTTGCACTGTCTTCTTCGAATCGATGTAAAGTGTCCAGTAATAAGTGATCTCATGGTGGAGTGAGAACACTCAAGGATGAAGAGTCAGCTGGGCAGCCTTTGTGCTGAGAGGTTGGATCAGCTTCCTTTTCCGCCAATTCAGCCCCCCCATACCCAAAGGCATGGCTGTTGTCCATGCATCTTTTTATCGCGGCTATTATAGAAACACACCCACTGCCAACGCATTGCTGGACCCAGAGTACGAAATTAGACTAAGTGAATATAAATATCCAGTCTGGCTGCAGAGAAAAGAGTACAGAGGCCCAACAAAGCACTGGACCTTGCTCTCAGGAAGTGTTCTAAGGGAGGTATGGGTAGAGAAATCACACACTGGTCATGCAGGCCTGAGTTCTGGTCCTGAGTCCACTCTTCCCATCTAGAATGGGTATCATGAAAGCAGGGAGACTCCTTAGTCTTTTTTTTTTTTTTTCAGTTGTGGAATCTCACTGTTTCCCAGGCTGGAGTGCAGAGGCACAATCATGGCTACCACAGCCTTGACCTGCTGGGCTCGGGCGATCCTTCCTCCTCAGCCTTCCAAGTAGCTGGAATCACAGGCACGTGCCACCACGCCCGGCTGATTTTTTGATTTGTTATGGAGACAAGTCTCACCAATTTGCTCAGGCTGGTCTCGAACCCTTGGACTCAGGCAGTCCTCTTTCCTCAGCCTTCCAAAGTGCTGGGATTACAGGCGTGAGCCACCGCACCTGGCCACTCTCCTCAGTCTTAAAAGTCCCTCTCCTCGGTGTAGAGGTGGAACCTCTGTAGTTTAAAGGAAGCTTGTATGGTTCGAGCTACTGGGAGGCTAGCTGGTCTTTTGTCCTTCACACAAGGCCCAAAGCCAGATGCAGGGAGTTGAAATTCCACTACTGTGGTAGCAGAGGTAGGGTAGTCCAACTCCCTCACGCACATGAGGAAACTTGAGGTAACTCACAGTTAACAAAATATATTGATGTGTTCAAGTGCTGTGGGCAGTGAGTTCAAAGCAGAACTAAGGGTCAAGACTCCCAGTTCCCAGCCTGGTAGTAATTCCTTATCTCCTATTTCTCCTTGTCTCATTTTTAAGCCACTCTGATGTTTCAGTGTATTTATGGGGGAGTTGTCCCTTGACAAAATATAGATATCAGGAAATAAATCACAGTGCAAATTCTTTCATATTCTTTTATTTTGTTGGGTTAGGGTCTCATCCTGTTCCCTAGGCTGGAGTGCAGTGGTGCAATCATGACTTACTATAGCCTCAAACTCATGGGCTCAAGTGATCAAGTAGCTGGGGCTATGCTGTAAGCTCACGCCACCACACCCAGCTAACTTTTTGTTTTTTGTTTTTTGTGGAGATTAAATCTTGCTGTGTTGCCCAGGCTGGTCTCGAACTCCTGGGCTCAAGCGACCATCCCTCCTTGGCCTCCCAAAGTGCTAGGATTATAGGTGTGAGCCACTGCACCTGGCCAGATAATTTTTAAATCTCACAGTTAGTGTTACAGAAATGCACTTTTGTACTTTTGGGCTCAAATCTAGGTTAAATGGTAATTTTTCTTTTGTGCCATTAACTTACTTTGGAACTTGGTGATAATTAATTACACAGATTCGAATAATGTTAGCTACAACATCCTTTGTTAAGCACTGATAATAATTTCCCCCATCAGCTGGGCTTGGTGGCTCAGCCTGTAATCCCGCACCTTTGGGAAGCTGAGGCCAGATGATTGCCTGAGCCCGCGGGTTCGAGACCCGCCTGGGCAACTTGGCGAGTCCTCATCGCTACAATAAATAATAAAAAAAATTAACCAGGCGTGGTAGTGCGCGCCTGTAGTTCCAGCTACTTGGAAGGCTGAGGCCGAAGGGTTGCTGGAGCCCAGCAGGTTGAGGCTGTGGTGTCTGGGAGCGTGCCACTGCACTCCAGTCTGGGTGACAGAGTGAGACTCCAACTCAAAAAATATATATATAGTAGGCTGAACGAAAGAGCAAAGGAAAAGTATTGAAGACAGGTGTGTTCCACATGGAATTTTTTTTTCCCCTCAGAGACTCATGGTCAGCTACTTGATCCCACAGAGGTTTTAGTCTGATGTCCAAAGGAACAAGAATGAATAGATTATAGTACTTGCTTGTTTATTTATTTCGAGTGGGGTTTCACTCTGTCACCCAGGCTAGAGTGCAGTGGCACAATCATGACTCACTGCAGCCTCGACCTTCTGGGGTAGGCAATCCTCCCTCTTCAGCCTCTCAAGTAGCTGAGATGACAGCTGCATACCACCATACCCAGCTAATTTTTTGACTATTTTTTTGATAGAGACAGAGTCCCACTATGTTGCCTAGGCTGATCTTGAACTCTTGGACTCGAGCAATTTTCCCGCTTGGTCTCCCAAAGTGCTGGAATTACAAGCATAAGCCACCATGCCTGACTCAAACCTGCACTTTGGGAGGCGGAGGTGAGAGGATTGCCTGAGTCCGGGGGTTCGAGACCAGCCTGGGCAACTTGCGGAGACCTCTTCTCTACAGTAAATCAGAAAATTAACCAGGCATGGTGGCGCACCTCTGTAGTCCCAGCTACCTGGAAGGCTGAGGTGGAAGGATTGCCTGAGCCCAGCAGGTCGAGGCTGCGGTGGCCGTGAGTATGCCATGAGTGTGCTGCTGCACTCCAGCCTGGGCAACAGAGTAAGACTCCAACTCAAAACAGACAAATAAATAACAAACCTATCTTTATTACCTTCTTTAGCAATAGCTTACAGATCCCTGCTGGCTTGTGATTTATTAGGAAACATTTAGGGTAAAACTTATCTGCATCAGAGACACCTAGAAGAAGAGACAGCTCAGAGGGTCAGCTGGGATTTGATGGTCTAGCCTAGTCCAACCTCTCACTTCAGATGACTTCTGGGTACCTGCATGTGATTTGAAGATGGTAAGTCATGTCCATAATGCTAAGCTTTCTGCTTCTTCTATTAGGGAATACTTAGGAGTCTTAATCTCAGAAAATGTTTAAGAGTTGACTCATATGCATCTTGTGGGTGTTGAAGAATGTTGGATAGCCGCAGGAAGAGCAAGCATCCACTTGTAGGAACAGAACTTTCCTTGTTAGGAGATTGGGCTCGGTTTCCCAATCATTACCTGTGGTAATGATCTTTCTGCACCAGCTTGTATAGACTGAAGCAGTGATACTACAATAGCACTTATTATTTTATTATATTTTATTTAATTATTTGTTCATTTATTTTGTAGAGATGAGGTCTCACTGTGTTGCCTAGGCAGGTCTTGAACTCCTGAGCTTACATCATCCTCTCGCCTCAACCTCCCAAAGTGCTGGGATTATAGGCACGAGTCACAGCACCCGGCCTATAAGATAGCATTTAAAGGAAACATTGCTGCATCTAACAATGTCTGATTCTTACTGTGTGAAGGCTTTTTCCCTCAGTCTTTTTTTGTTTATTTTTTGAGTTGCAGTCTTACTCTGTCACCCAGGCTGGAGTGCAGTAGCATGTTCCCGGCCACCGCAACCTTCACCTGCTGGGCTCAGGTCAGACTTCCGCCTCAACCTTCCAGGCAGTTGGAACAACAGATGTGTGCCACCACACCTGGTTAATTTTTTGATTCATTGTAGAAATGAGGTCTCGCCAAGTTGCCCAGACGAGTCTCCAACCCCTGGACTCAGGCAATTCTCTCACCTCTGCCTCCCAGAGTTCTAGGATGACAGTTGAATCTTGAGGTAGGCTCTGGCCTCAAGGGGTTTATAGTTTGCTGTGGGGGGATTTGTAAACAATCACTATCTGGCTGGGCTCAGTGGCTCAGTCTGTAATCCTGCGCGTTGGGAGGCCGAGGTGAGTGAATTGCTGAACCTGCAGGTTCAAGACCCGTCTGGGCAACTTGGTGAGACCTCATCTCTACAATAAATAAAAAATTAGCCAGGCGTGGTAGCACGTGCCTGTAGTTCCAGCTACTTGGAAGGCTGAGGCGGAAGGATCGCCGGAGCCCAGCAGGTCGAGGCTGTGATGGCCAGGAGTGGCCACTGCACTCCAGTCTGGGTGACAGAGTGAGATTCCAACTCAAAAAACAACAACAACAACAACAACAAAAACAATCACTATCCAATGAGAAGAGGAAGTCATCAAGGCCACCATATCTGATTGTACAAACTGTGACTTGCGAGGGTGGGGCTGGGACTGACTGAGGGAAGGTGCCTGCAGTTCAGTCCTGGCTGTGCCTGCTGCCAAGCTGTGTTCCCCAGTATGTAGTGGCCTGGAGACATGAGCATCTTCTTGACATGTGTGCATAGACACAGCATGCTTTCTCAGCTGGGTGCAGACCAGGGCTGGGTCTGCCCACATGGAGTGTCTCATGTATTAGTCCAGGGATACTGATGGACTAGTTTCAGCCCATGGACTGATGGGTTATGGAAGAGAGGTTACTGCTCTGAGTATAAGAGGAAGCAATCAGGAAAAACCACCTCCTTGGAGAATAAAAGTCATTTAAATAACTCCCCTTGGGAGACTACGTCTTTATGCGTGAGGTGGGAAAAAGGCATGGCTGTGAGGTGGCTGGCACACGTGGCTCCCGAGGGGTGGTTCTTCCAGCCAACTCTTGCCAGCCTTCAAAGGCCTGACTCACGGGCGAGAAGCTTCCCCTGGCCCTCAGGTCGGATTGGGGCGTGCCCTTCTGTGTCCTGTCCCGTCTGTCCTCTGTGAGTCTCCAGACTGCTTCAGGGACCACCATCTGACTGACTCTGCGCCTGGCACAGAAAAGAGGTCAAAAAGGTTGGGTGATAAGGAACTGTGGGGGGAGGTGGGGTTTGAGAAGCAGTGTGGGCCAGACCAGAGAGACTCTGCGTGTCATCCTGAGGAGTGTCCGTGCCACCCTGCAGGCCAGGGAGCATGTTGGTATTGGGAAGGAAGCTACTTGTGCCGAATTGTGCTAGCTCATGTTTTCGGAAGGTCCCCCTGGGAGTTGTGTGGGGTTGGATGAGAAGAAGGGAGAGGGCCCTGACTGGAGGAGCGAGGTTCAGGAGAGTAGGCCCAGGGTTGCAGGGTGCTTCCAGTCGGGTTGGAAGCAGCTGTGCAGAAACACTTGCTGTGAGTTCTTTGTTCGTTTAGTTGGAGAGACGATACCTGCCGTAGAGGTGGTTGAGGTCCCAGAGAAGCTCAGTTCTTACTGTGCCCTGTCCCTTTCATACAGATGCTTGCTTCATGATTCCAGAACATGTACACTCATAGGCAGAGTGTTTCTGTTCAGGAACTGCTCACACACTTTGAGAGATGGTGGAGTGTCGTGGTCAAGAAAACAGACTGTGGTGCCAACTGGCTTGAGCTGGAGTCTAGGCTCTGCCACTTATTAACTGAGCTAATAAGGGCATGTTTCTTTTCTTTTTTTTTTTTTGAGTCGGAGTCTCAGTCTGTGGCTCAGGCTGGAGTGCAGTGGCATGCTGCTCATGGCAGTCTCAACCTGCTGGGCTCACATGATCCTTCCGCCTTAGCCTTCTAAGTAGCTGGAACTACAGGCATGCGCCACCATGCCCGGCTAATTTTTTGATTGATTGTAGAGATGAGGGCTCGCCAAGTTGCCCAGGCTGGTCTCGAACCCACAGGCTCAGGCAATCCTCTCACCTCGGCTTCCCAAAGTGCTGAGATTATAGGTGTGAGCCACTGCACCCAGCCGAGGGCACGTTTCTTATCCTGTGTTTCACTGTCCTTATCCAAGAAATGGGGAAAATTATAGCACTGATTTAATAGGTATTCACAAGCATCAGGTGAGTTCATATATGTACAAGGTCCCACAATCAAGTTTGTGAACTCATCCTGGAAAAAGTGCTCCAATACCTCATTGCTGAATATCACTATAGTCACCTTAGAAGTGCTCCCCTTGGGAATCCATGCACCAACGCCAGCGCCTGGTCTACCCGTCAAAGGAGTTTTGGAACTCTTTTTCTGGAATGGCCATCGGAGCTGTCATCCTCTTAACCCTGATGCTCTGAATGTCATCAGATGCCTTCCTTCAATATTTCCTTGATCTTCAGGTCAAGAAAAAAGCCGTTGGGGGGTCAGATCAGGTGAATAGGAAGGGTGTTTCAATACGGCTGTTTGCACAGTGCAACCAATGTAAACGCACGGTAGCAAGTTCGCGAACTTAGTTGTCAGACCTCTACAAATGACGAGGATATTCAATATTGAGGCACGGAGCACTTTTCTAGGGGGGTTTGCGAACCTAATTATCAGACTTATATAAACTGCCTAGAATAACCCTGGGCACATAGGAGCGAATGCTCGTTATCTCTTTGTCCTTAAAGTTGATTTCCAAGTTCTTTATACATGTTCATCACATACGACTTTCAAACAATCCTAGACGGCATTATTCCCATTTTACCGATGGGGGAACCCTAGGCACAGACTTGACTGGGGCAAAAACATACAACATGACTGACGTCTTATAGTCTTATAGCTTGAAGCAGCAGTGGCAGGATTTGAACCCAGGCAGTCTGGCTCTAAAGTGTATGTTCTTGACCATTACACTGGATTCAGAACTTTCTTCCTACTTATCAAAGGCAAGTGTGAGGAAGTGATCCAAAATGTATTTTTGGTGTGAAGGAAAAGTCTGGCTTTGAGCAAAGACCAGTTGAAGGGTAGACACTGGACATCTGAGATGAGTCATTTGCGTTAAATGCCAAAATGCCTGGTGTTTGGGAGTTTCTTCCAGAATTTCTGCCTCTGAAAGACTTTGACATCCGTTTTTTAACCAGGATTTTTCAAAAAGCTTATTTTCTTCTAGAAGAGATCAAAGTGATATTAAAGATGAACAACTTATAGAATGATGTTTTTCTTCACTCCCCCACCCCATAACTACTTTCATGCCAGACTATTCTTACAAGTAGGGAGATAAAGAACTTGCGGTTCGCAGAGTCACAAAACTACAGTTTATTTTTGACCAGGCCTCTTAGGATGTGTGTGTGTGTATGTGTGTGGGCATTATCGGTGATGTTTTGGAGGAGACATGCTAGGGTGTGTGTGTTGTATGTGTGTGTGTGCACACGTAAGCATTATCGGTGATGTTTTGGAGAGGGCATGCCACAGAGGTGAGTGGACTTCTGCTTTGCTCCTTTGCACAGAGACTGACACTTCAGGGTAGAGCAGCCTTGTAAGGGGCCAGGCTCCTTGACAGGGTCTTTCACTTGGCATTTTCCAACTTGAACAATGAAAAGAACATCGAGTAATTATCTGTTCCTGGTGACTTTGCCAGGCATCCTGGGAACTTGCTTTGTGAGTAGTTGTCCCAGCTCTGTCTTCTGTACCTAGTTAGCCCTCACTATAGGGAATCGGAACAGAAAGACAATATGGGTATAGGTGTGTGTGTGTGTGTGTGTGTGTGTGTGTGTGTGTGTGTGTGTGTGTATTTTAAAGGATAACAGTTGTGTATCCACCACGCAGCCTACGAAAGTTCCCAGTACCCTTGAAACCCATGTGTCTTTTCTCCACCCCCCAACTGCCTTGCATCTTATACTTATTCTCTTGCTTTACCATGTACTTTTGTATGAAGCTGTTTATTTTCCGAGGTGAAACTGAAGGTTAAATGTAGAGTTTGCCTTGGATAAAGCCACCCACTTCCATCTTCACATGTTTCATGAACTGTTTGTGGGTATCACTTCAACATTTGCTGAAAATGTGTGCCAGAAACTAAATCAGAGTTATTATTAACATTTTTAAATGTACCTGACCCAGATGAAAGGCAGATGTTTTGTTTGAACAAGCCTCCCAAATCATTCTGGGTCTGTCCCCAGTATTTTGTATGTTGGAATTCCCCAGAAGAGCTCCAATTTCTCAATGAACTCTGCTTGGTTAAGCTCTCGAGTTCCCATGGTTTCACAGGAAGCTCCTACATCTGTCTCTAGTTGTTTTTTTTTTTTTGAGTTGGAGTGTCACTCTGTCGCCCAGACTGCAGCCTCCTGGGCTCTAGTGATCCTTCCACCTCAGCCTTCCAGGTAGCTGGAACTATAGGCATGTGCTACCACGCCTGGCTAATTTTTTGATTTACTGTATAGATGAGGTCTCGCCTGCCCAGGCGGGTCTCGAACCCACGGGCTCAGGCAATCCACTCACCTCAGCCTCCCAAATGCGCGGGATTATAGGCTGAGCCACCGAGCCCAGCTTGTCTCTAGTTTTACTTTCCTCCTGAGCTCTCAATTTGTATTTCAGACCAGCTACCAGCTCGCTTCCTTCCTTGCTTCAGTAGTGTTGGGGATTCCACCTTGTGCTACCAGTTGCTCAGATTAGAAACATCAAGCTCGGCTGGGTGTGGTGGCTCACACTTGTAATCCCAGCACTTTGGAAGGCAGAGGCAAGAGGATTGCCCATGGATTCAAGACCAGCCTGGGCAACTTGATGGACCTTGTCTCTACACTAAATCAAAAAATTAGCCGGGTGTGGTAGTGCACACCTGTAGTTCCTGCTACTTGGAAGGCTGAGTGTGCCACTGCACTCCAGCCTGGGTATTAGAGTGAGACCCTGACTCACAAAAAAAAAAAAAGAAAAGAAACATCAAATTCATCCCTGACTTCTTTCAACCTTTATCTCTCACTCCTTCTAACCAAATTGCTTATACCTTAATTGTTTATTTTTTTGAGTTGTGGTGTCTCTCTGTTGAGTGCATTGGCAGGATCATGGATCACCATAGCCCTGACTTCCTGGGCTCAGGCGATCCTCCCTCCTCAACCTCCTGAGTAACTGGGACTACAGGCACATGCCACCATGCCTGGCTAATTTTTTGATAATTGTTTTTGCATCTATAGCGTGTTTTCTGTTTGTTCTGCTTGCCCATACTACCTTAGATATTTGTAACTAGATATAATAATTAATTGCCCGGTTTGCCATGTCTCCTTCCAGTCATCCATTCATCCCCCCCCATTCACCCATCCATCCATCTGTTTTCCACCATGTTCCTGTGACACTTTGTACACTTCTGTCTCATAGCATTTACCACACTTAAAACAAAGTTGTGGGTAGAACACCACCCCACATAAAATTTAACACCTCAGCTGTTTCTACGTGATGGTTCAGTAGTGTTAAGTGTTATTCACATTATTGGACAGCTGATCTCCCAAACTTTTCATCTTGCAAAACCAAAATATTTGGGGCAGGGGGAGGGATAGAAGTCTCACTCTGTCACCCAGGCTGGAGCGCAATGGCACGCTCATGCTCACAACTGCTGTAGCCTCGACCTGCTGGGCTCAAGTGATCCTTCCGCCTCAGCCCTCCAAGTAGCTGGAATTATAGGCATGTGCCACCATGCCCAGCTAATTTTTTTGTTTTTTGATTTATTGTAGAGATGAATTCTCGCCAAGTTGCCTAGGCTGGTCTCAAACCCCTGGGCTCAGGCAATCCTCTCACTCGTCCTCCCAAAGTGCTGGGATTGTAGGCATGAGTCACCATGCCCGGCCAAAAACCAAAACTTCATACTCACTAGACTAGAGCTCCTTTTCCCCTTCCTCCAGCTGCTGACAATCACCATTTTGTTTTCTGTTTCTGTGAATTTGACTACTCCGTATATCTTATATAAGTGCAGTCATGTAATAATATTTGTCTTTTTATGACTGGTCTTATTTCACTTAGCTACATAAAAAACTACAGTTTTTTATTATTTTTATTTTTTGAGTTGGAGTCTCACTCTGTCACCCAGGCTGGAGGGCAATGGCATGCTCCCAGCCACCGCAGTCTCTACCTGCTGGGCTCCGGTGATCCTTCCGGCTCAGCCTTCCAAGGAGCTGGAACTATGCATGGGTGCGCACTACCACACCTGGCTAATTTTTGATTTTAACGTAGAGATGAGGTCTCGCCAGTTTGCCCAGGCTGGTCTCGAACCTGAGAGCTCAGGGATTCCTCTCATCTTGACCTCCCAAAGTGCTGGGATTATAGGCTGGGCCCAGCATACAGTTTAAAAAAAATAATCCTTTGTGTGTCTGTTTGACTCCTCCTTTCCTCATTAGGGTACTCAAGAATTTTTTTTGTTTTTGTTTTTGTTTTTAAAGAGACAGGGTCTTTCTCTGTCATCCAGGCTGGAGTACAATGGTATAGTCATGGCTCACTGCAACCTTGAGCTCCTGGACTCAAGGAATCCTCCTGCCTAAGCCTCTCAAGTAGCTAGGATACAGATATGTGCCACTATTCCTGGCTAATTTTTGAATTTTTAAAATTTTATATAGAGACGGGGGTCTTCCTGTGTTGTTGCCAGGCTAGTTTTGAACCCTTCTCCTGCCTCTACCTCTCAAAGTGTCAGGTTTACAAGGTTGGCACCTGGCCCAAGGGTATTTTTATTTTTGTAACTTTAGTGCCTTGTATGGTACCTGGCACACAGCAGATGTGCAGAAAATTTTGGGTGGGGAAGTAGTGAGTTCAGATAATTTTCACGAGTGGTTCTGAGTAATTGGAACGAATTTGGGATAGATATGATGATCTGGGTGGAATGGGTGTCTCTTAGGGTGCTGGTGGGGGCATTGCACAGCTGATTTCTGGCATGTAGTTTTCCCTTCCTGTGCCACAAAACATACTTGTCATTGTGTTTATGCTGGCACTTCCTGGCTTAGTTAGTGAAAAACGTATAAGACAAATATTTAGATGAGATCAAAAGATCTCACTTGCCTTTGTTTAAAGTATTTAGTAGTTGAGGTTTGATCCTGAGACTTCCATTCCAGTCGATGAATTTTTCCTGACTAAAGTTGGTTATCTTGAATTCTTAATTACCACCTTTACTAAAACACATATTTTTGTCTCCAGTGTCAAGAAACTAAGGGGGCCTGGTTGACTTCCTGTAGCTGTAGCTCTGGACTAATATGTTAGGGACAACTCTTCTGGAGTCAGAGGTGGAGTCAGTGTTTGACTAAATAAATACTCATTTGGTTTGTGACCCATAACATATTCCAATTTTATTATATATTTACATGGAACTTTATTGGTAATGTAAGAGCTTCTATACCTTAATTGTGATGAATACTGACATTAATTTTTCTGCCTGATACAGTAAAACTCCATAAGGAGTTGCTATTGAAAGCATTTGGGGCCAGGTGGGGTGGCTCAGCCTGTAATCCCAGCACGTTGGAAGGCCGAGGTGAGAGGATTGCCTGAGCCCTGGGGTTTGAGACCAACCTGGGCAACTTGGTGAGACCTCGTCTCTACAGTAAATCACAAAAACTAGCTGGGCGAGGTGGTGTGTATCTGTTGTTCCACCTACTTGGAAGACTGAGGTGGAAGGACCGCCTAAGCCCAGCAGGTTGAGGCTGCAGTGGCCGGGAGTGTGCTGCTGCACTCCAGCCTAGGTGACAGAGTGAGACTCGACTCAAAAAAAGAAAAAGAGAAAGCTTTTGGTGGGTTAGCATCCAACCCCCATGTTTAGATTCCAAGTTCTGGAACGAGCCTTTTGCCAGGTGGTTATAGGGCCTGGCACATTGTAGCTGCTTAATCAATACTTAGAAGTCTGAGTCTCTGCAGAGTTTAAGCCAACTATCCTGAGTAGAGTTCCTGTTGAATGGAATTTGCGCTACATATATATCTGTGTGTGTGTGTTCTTAATAGTTTTCCTAAAGAAATATCAACTACTTATTGGCTTTCCTACTTATTAAGAAATATTTTCTTTCTTCTTTTTTTTTGGAGTCAGTCTCACTCTGTCATCCACTCTGGAGTGCAGTGGTACGTTCACGGCCACTGCAGCCTCGACCTCCTGGGCTCAGGCGATCCTTCTGCCTCAACAGTCCAAGTAGCCACCATGTCAGCCTAATATTCTCTCTCTCTCTCTCTCTATACACACACACACAATTTTGTAATATGTGCTGTTTTGTAATCAACACTTAATCTTTCCCTTTTTGAGGAAAGTTTTTCTGTATGTGAACTTAATCATTGATGTTTTGTTAAATCTCAAAAGCACATGCTGCATTATTCTAGGGATGAGGTCTTGCCAAGTTGCCCAGGCTGGTCTCGAACCCCTGGGCTTAGGCAGTCCTCTCTCCTCGGCCTCCCAAAGAGCTGGGATTACAGGTGTGAAGTCACTGTGCCCAGTCTGGTATTTTCCCAGTCTTAAGAAAATTCACAATGTGGGTCCAATATCCTTCTTCTTCAGCAGTTGACAGTGTTTTGGCATATTTGCTTTCTGACCACAGTGGTCTATTTTAACCTGTTAATGTAAATGTAGGCAACTTTAATGTGAAGAAATTGAGGTGAATAAAATATCTTTCCCATATCCTGGGAGCATGAATTTTGGAGAGATGACCAGCTTAATAGATAATCTTAAGTTCCATGTTATCAAATAGTTATAAATTTGCTATTATCTTCAAATATGCAATTTGATGAGTGGTCTTAAATTCTGAGAATTTGTGTGTTATCTGATCTGACTAGAAATTGAAAATGTACGTTTCTCAAGGTTACCAAGATTATATCTATTTGAATTTATATTTAGTAGTGATTGAATGGAATAGGTTGTTAAGATGTATTGCCACAAAATTTATATTGTTGTAAGATAGGTGAAACATTGCTTTTCTTCTAATATATTTAACATTTGGGATGATATCATCTTCTGTCTCTCTCTCTCTCTCTCTATACACACACACACAATTTTGTAATATGTGCTGTTTTGTAATCAACACTTAATCTTTCCCCTTTTGAGGAAAGTTTTTCTATATGTGAACTTAATCATTGATGTTTTGTTAAATCTCTAAAGCACATGCTGCATTTATTTATTGGGTTTGTTGTGAAGCTTAAAAAAAAGCAGAGCTGGGCTGGACACTATGGCTCGCGTCTCTAATTCCAGCACTTTGGGAGGCTGAGGGAAGAATCCTTTGAGGCCAGGAGTTTGAGACCAGCCTGGGCAACATATTGAGACCCTGTCTCTACAAAAGTTTTAAAATATTAGTCGGGCGTAGTGGCATGTGCCATAACCCCAGCTACTCAGGAGGTTGAGGTCGGAGGACCCTTGAGCTAAGGAGTTTGAGGCTGCAGTGGGCTCCGATTGTTGTACTACTGCACTCCAGCCTGGGCAACACAGTGAGATCCCGTCTCTTTATTTTTTTTTATTTTTATTTTTTTATTATTTTTTTGAGTTGGAGTCTCACTCTGTCACCCAGACTGGAGTGCAGTGGCCGCTCCTGGCCACCGCAGCCTTGACCTGCTGGGCTCCAGCGATCCTTCTGCCTTAGCCCTCCGAGTAGCAGGAACTACAGGTGCGCGCTACCATGCCCGGCTAATTTTTGATTTATTGTAGAGATGAGGTCTCGCCAAGCTGCCTGGGCGGGTCTCGAACCCGCAGGCTCAGGCAATCTACTCGCCTCGGCCTCCCAAAGTGCTGGGATTACAGATTGAGCCACCGAGCCTAGCCCCATCCTGTCTCTTTAAAAAACAACAACAGGCTGGGCTCAGTGGCTCAACCTCTAATCTCAGCACTTTGGGAGACCAAGGCAGTGGATTGTCTGAGCCCGTGGGTTCGAGACCCATCTGGGCAATTGGTGAGACCTTGTCTCTACAATAAATCAAGAAAAATTACCCAAGCGTGGTAGCATGCACCTATACTTCCAGCTACTTGGAGGGCTGAGGCGGAGGATTGCTGGAGCCCAGCAAGTTGGTACTGGGGTGACTGTGAGTTTGCCACTTCACTCTAGCCTGGGTGATAGAATGAGACTTCAACTCACACAACAACAACAACAACAGCTATTGACTTATTTTTGGGCACCCCAACATTTACATTTATTTTTAAAATTTTCCTGGAGCTTTCTGAATTGGGTGTGTGTGTGCAGACGCGCATACCAAGGATACAAAAGCTGTGTAAGACAACGTATGTGTGTCTGCAGCCTTTCTTCGGAATGCTGCTTGAGAAATGAGAGCAGGTAAGCATTTGATCCAAATGCACTGGCGCTGGCATTTCACAATGCTGCTTTCTCTTCCAAGCACTGACAAGGGCAGGTGAAGGTCCAGTTTTCTGGAACCCGCCTCCGCCTCCTGCCAGGATGCTGCTTTGTTTCAGGCTGCTCTTGTCACGGGGTCTTCATTAGAAGCAGGTAATGTGTGAAGTTCATTTCACATTGGTCGTGGCCCTTTCAGGGTTTCCATGGCGAAGACGGAAAGAGGTGGTGGAAGTTTGATCTTGTGTCAGGTGAGAGGACACAGTGCCTGTCCTGCTCCAGAGAGGAGCCAAGGCTGCCAGAAATAGCTGGGAAAGTCCGCTGGCTTTGATCTTTCCCCTCATTAGTAGATTGGAACGAGAGGGCTCTGGAATCTTCCACAGGCTAATTTTAGACTTGGGGTTGCACTGCCTGTGTTGGGTTGACTCAAGGTTCCCACTCACGGGGCAGGTGAAGGTCTTACTACTTCTGCTTTAGTGCAGACCTTGGTCTTGTGCTTGGATTATTGTCCCTGCTTCCCTCACTTGCACCATGTCATCCACATCCAAATGCACTTTGCTGTGGGTGTGTGACCTGTGTCGTCATATAAGGCCCTGTACTTAGTTTTCTTGAAATTCTTAATTTTCCAAAAAGGGGGAGTTTTTTGTTTTTTTTTTTTTGAGTTGGAGTCTCACTCTGTCACCCAGACTGGAGTGCAGTGGCTGCTCCCGGCCACCGCAGCCTCGACCTGCTGGGCTCTGGCGATCCTTCTACCTCAGCCATCCAAGTAGCTGGAACTACAGATGCGCGCTACCACGCCCAGCTCATTTTGATTTATTGTAGAGATGAGGTCTCACCAAGTTGCCCTGGCGGATCTCGAACCCATGGGCTCAGGCAATCCACTCACCTTAGCCTCTCAAAGGCATGGGATTACAGACTGAGCCACCGAGCCCGGCTTGTAGGGGAGATTTTTGATTTTCACTAGTCCCCACAGTTTAAGTGGCTGGTCTTGGCTCTGGGAATAAGGTTTTTTTTTTCCTGTTTTTTTGTCGAGGTCTCACTCTGTTGCCCTGGCTGGAGTACAGTAGCACTATTACAGATCACCACAGCCTCAACCTTCTGGTCTCAGTGATCCTTCCTCCACAGCCTTCCAAGTAGCCAGAATTACAGGCATGCGCTACCACGCCCGGCTGATTTTTTCATTTATTGTAGAGATGAGGTCTCGCTACCCAGGCGGGTCTCGAACCCGCGGGCTCAGGCAATCCACTCACCTCAGCCTCCCAAAGGCACAGTATTACAGGCTGAGCCATTGAGCCCGGCTGCACATTTTTTTTGATTTGTTGTAAAGATGATTATTCACCAAGTTGCCCAGGCTGTCTCGAACTCCTGAACTCAAGCAGTCTTCCTGCCTTGGCCTCCCAAAGTTCTGGGATTACAGGCGTGCACCATTCTGTCTGTCCAAGAATGGCATTTTTTTGTTTTGGAGTCGGGGTCTCACTCTGTATCTCAGGTTGGAGTGCAGGGGCACACTCACGGCCACTGCAGCCTCGACCTGCAGGACTCAGGCAATCCTTTTGCCTCAGCCTTCCAAGTACCTGGAACCACAGGTATGCACCACCACACTCGACTAATTTTTTGATTTATTGTAGAGATGAGGTCTGTCCATGTTGCCTAGGTTGGTCTCAAACCTGTGGGCTCAGGCAAGCCTCTCGCCTCTGCCTCCTAAAGTGCTGAGATTATAGGTTTAAACCACTGAGCCCACTAGGAATGGCATTTCTAAAACTATCCACTTAAAAAACATCCTTTAAGCCCACACTCCCTATGCTGCCTGTCCTAGCACCATCACTCAGGGTGTGCTTTTCTTCACTGTCCCTGCTTGAAGAAGTTTCTCCTAGTATGTTACGTGGCCCCATGCCTCCTCGGCAGTTGCCCTTAGAGTTTCCGTCTCCTCATCCCACCCCCCCAGTCTGGTTCATCTCTATTCATGTTCTGAAATGCTGAAGAATCGGACTGCACTGTGAATGTTTTTTTTTTTTGGTTGGAACCTCATTGTCACCCAGGCTGGAGTGCAGTGGCACGCTCACGACCACCACAGCCCCAACCTGCTGGGCTCCAGCAATCCTTCCTCTCAGCCTTCCAAGTAGCCTGAACTTCAGGCGTGCACTACCATGCCCAGCTAATTTTTTTTTTTTTTTTTGGTTGGAACCTCATTGTCACCCAGGCTGGAGTGCAGTGGCACGCTCACGACCACCACAGCCCCAACCTGCTGGGCTCCAGCAGTCCTTCCTCTCAGCCTTCCAAGTAGCCTGAACTTCAGGTGTGCACTACCATGCCCAGCTAATTTTTTTTTTTGATTTATTGTAGAGACGAGGTCTTGCCAAGTTGCCTAGGTTGTTCTTGAACCCCTGGACTCAGGCAATCCTCTTGCCTCGACCTCCCAAAGTGCTGGGATTACAGGCTGCCCTGTGAATCTTAACACGGCATCTCAGGTCATCCTCTTCCTCCTTTGTTTGGCTCACATCTCCTGTGAAAAAGTTGCAGCCTGGCAAGGTTGGGCCAAATCTGATCTTGGGATGATGGGACTGTAATAACTTTCCAGAAAGAGAAGACTGATTTTTTTTTTTTTTTTTGCTGGGGTAAAACTAAAACACTGTCATCTTCAGGGTGTTCATTCATTCATTCATCTATGCA